>NC_087397.1:17670000-17742500 GCF_031307605.1 Tribolium castaneum
GGTTGATTTTCGACAATATTTTGCTTTGAACAAGAAAACTTATATCAAACTGACTAAAAACGTCTTATTTTAGCACAAAACAAAAGATCTGCGTTATAGTCTTAACGAGAGCTGTTAATTTCAAACAGTTCTATGCTTTGAAACGAGTAAACTTTCACTGAACAAAGGAAAAACATCTTATTTCGCCTTTTAAAAACGATTCATGCCACAGTTAGGATGAAAACCAATTATTTTCGTTAATTCATTGTTACAAACAAGAAACCTTACATCAAAGTAACTGAAAACCCCTTATTCAGGCACAGAAATTCGAATTACGTTTCAGTTTGGACAAAAACTGCTTACTTTAGACGATCCTTTGTTTTGAATACAAAAACTTACATTAAAAAGATTAAAACGTCTTATTCTGGCTGAAAACTGCAAATTATGTATTACTTTGAATAAAAGCAGTTTATCCTGATTACTCCTTTGCTTAGAATAGAGCAAGCTTGTATAAAACTTAATGAAAACTTTAAATTTCGTCTCAAAGAAATAATCTACGTTATAGTTTTGACCAGAACTGTTAATTTCAAACGATTTTATGCCCCCAAACGAGAAAACTTTCACTAAACAGATGCCAAACGTCTTGTAACTGTTACTGAACAAAAATGTAATTCAGTTTTCAATGTTTGAGACGAAGACGAAAATGCAGCATTTAAAATCGACTCTGAAGACTTCAGCGACTTTTATGTCACCTCATTTTCTTCTAATAAAGTATTGGACCCAATAAATTAAGTGTATTTTAAATCACAAGACATTTTCTGTTAAAGCACTTTTTTTTTAAATATTAATAATTTTTAAACTTATATCTCGCTTATGGTTAGTCTTACATGAAAAATTCAAATAACTATTTTGTAGGAAATTTTATCAGCTTTAATGTTTGTAAAAAGATAAAAATTGATATAAGTAACTGTTTTTGAGATATAAGCAAGAAACCAAAAAACTGTTACCTTAATTAAGCGTTTGCATGTAAGCAAATTTAGTACTATTAGTATTATTATTATTAATGTTATTGTTATTAATATGACAATTAAAGACGACTCTGAAACCTTTAGTGACTTTTATGTCTTCTCCTTTTTCCTTCACTAAAGTGTTAGACACAATTAATTTTGTTTAATTTTAGTTTTTCAAACATTTTATTTTAAAGCAAGTTTTTGTTAAATATTATTTATATCCAACTCTATAACTCGCTTATGGTTGGTCCTACAAGAAAAATGCAAATAACAATTTTGTAGGAAATTTTATCAGCTTTAATTTTAAAAGAAAGATAATAATTGATAGGAGTAACTGTTTTCGAGATATAAACAAAAAACCAATATGAAAACTGTAACTGTTACTGAACAAAAATGTAATTCAGTTTTCAATGTTTGAGACGAAGACGAAATTGCAGCATTTAAAATCGACTCTGAAGACTTCAGCGACTTTTATGTCACCTCATTTTCTTCTAATAAAGTATTGGACCTAATAAATTAAGTGTATTTTAAATCACTAAACATTTTCTGTTAAAGCACTTTTTTTTAAATATTAATTATTTTCAAACTTATATCTCGCTTATGGTTAGTCCTACATGAAAAATGCAAATAACTATTTTGTAGGAAATTTTATCAGCTTTAATTTTAGTAAAAAGATAAAAATTGATAGAAGTAACTGTTTTCGAGATATAAGCAAGAAACTGTTACCTTAATTAAGCGCTTGCATATAAGCAAATTTAGTACTATTAGTATTATTATTATTAATGTTATTGTTATTAATATGACGACTAAAGACGACTCTGAAACCTTTAGTGACTTTAATGTCTTCTCCTTTTTCCTCAACTATAGTGTTAGACACAATTAATTTAGTTTAATTTTAGATTTTCAAACACTTTATTTTAAAGCAAGTTTTTGTTAAATATTATTTATATCCAACTCTATAACTCGCTTATGGTTGGTCCTACAAGAAAAATGCAAATAACTATTTTTTAGGAAATTTTATCAGCTTTAATCTTGAAAGAAAGATAAAAATTGATAGGAGTAACTGTTTTCGAGATATAAGCAAAAAACCATTAAAAAAACTGTAACTGTTACTGAACAAAAATGTAATTCAGTTTTCAATGTTTGAGATGAAGACGAAAATGCACCATTTAAAATCGACTCTGAAGACTTCAGTGACGTTTATGTCACCTCCTTTTTCTTCTAATAAAGTATTGGACTCATTAAATTATTTTATAAACGCCATCTTGTGCTATGCTAGGCTTGTGCTAATGTGCTATAAATAAGGTGTTACAATTTTGTGCTGTAAATAAGGTGTTGTGCATTTTGTGCTATAAACGACAGTTTTTAATTTTTCGTTAATTATTTGTGGTAATAACTTAATAAGTGACTAAGGTTTAAGGTTATGTTAAACTGTAGTCAATAGCGTTTTGCATTTCTTTTGGACTTTCAAACATTTATACTTTACACAAAGAGTTATACTGATATAAATGACGTGATCAATGCTCGTACTATAACCAATAATCCAATTTTGTGCTACTTTTTATGAACATTAGTTTTTACATGTAAATTTCATATCAGAGGCGTACGCTTCTAGAATTGCTGATAATAATTATTATTCTATCCTCTGTTCCTTTTGTGTCCTTTCCGTGGCCTACCTGTGCTTGTTTTTTTATTTTGAGTCACTACGAACGGCCGCGTAGTGTGAAGCGTGTGTCCTTGTCTTTATTCCCTTGCCTGATTGTATTTATCAACTCACTCATAATGAGTGTCTGCTATAAATGCAAAAGTAGCGTCGTGAATTCTATCGCTTGCTTAAATTGCAAAAAAGCGTATCACCCCAGTTGCTTAAGAGCCTTTAAAAACTATTCTGCGATTGGTCAAGATCTGACATCAATAAGTGCATGCTCTTGTTGCGATAAATTAAAATCTTTACAAAATCCCAATTTTCCGACTCTAAATATCTCTACTAATACTATATTTGAAGACCTTGGTATCCTAAAGCAAGAAACCGACTTAATAAAAAAAACTCTTGATGATTTAAAAACGTTTATAACTGAATCACCGACTACTGTTTGTACTTTTGATAAAAATAGATGAATATGTACGCAAAAGTTTTGATGATCTTGAAAGCAAATTAATTTCTTTGTTAAAGGATACCCTTAATCGTGAAATTGAGAAATTAAAAAATTCAATAAAAAACGAAGTAATAGCAGAAATCTCTACTAATTTGAACCGAACCAATGATAATATTAAAACTGCCAACTCTTCTGATTTAACTTTGAAATCTACAAATTCAAAGAATGTAAGTACCCAGTCCGTGTCTAAGACGAACAGATATAAAGTTCGTATATTTGCTGATCAAAAAGGACGTCATTGTATAGACTTATTAGAAACTTATATTCCAGTTAGCAAATATGTGATCCAATCCGTAGTAAAACCTTATTCCTCGTTACAAGAGCTTCTTAAAACTGAAAACAACAACGAGCAACTTGGCAATAATGATTTTGTTGTAATATACGCTGGAAATCATGAAGCACAAAAAGGAAAAATCCCTGATGAAAATACTCTAAATGAACTTATCAATCATAAATTTTTATATACTAATATCATTCTTATCGGCTGTCCATATTTAGTTAATCGTCCGATTTTGAATAATTTTGTTTATGAATTGAATTGTAATTTTTATAATGTGGCTAAAAATAATAAGAACATATATTACTTAGACTCAAACGATAAAATTTTTGATCAATTCAAGACGGATAACTTTGTAATAAATAAAGCTGCTAAAAGGTGCATTATAAAAAACCTGGGCGACCTAATCACTGAGTGCCAAGACCATACAAATAGATCTGCAGTTGAACAAAATCCAGTAGCAACGTTTCTTGACACATCTCTGCCATCAGTTGATAAATCTGACTCTCAGTCTTTTTAAATCGCTTCGTCTGCTTACAGCCCTCACATTCTAAAATATCTATATCAATCAATAACAAAACTGTCAATAGTTTTCATGGCATCTACCAAAATGATAGGGGATTAAAATCAAAATCAGTTACATTTTTTAATTCATTTTTATCTACGTCTGATGAATTTGATTTAATTGTTATTACTGAGTCTTGGTTAGATGACACCGTCTTGGATGGTGAATTGTTTTCTGATAATTATTATGTTTTTCGTCGGGACAGAGATCTCCGCCACCTAGGTATCCATAGAGGTGGTGGTGTGCTTATAGCAGTTAATAACAAATATAACTGTCGTCAACTCGATATATCTAATATTAGTCGTAGAAGTTCTCCTGCTATTGATCTGGTTGCAATAAAAATAAATGTAACAAGTTATCAACATCTCTTCGTGTTTGTAGTCTACATTCCTCCTTCTATTTCTTTTAGTGATTTTGACAATTTTTTTGATCTTCTTAATAATTTTGACGAGATTAATAATGACAATGTTTTATTCTTAGGAGACTTTAACACTCCTTTATTCAGTGGATTTTCAAAAAACAATTTTAGTATTTCTCTCGAACACTTCGCTTCTTTTCATAATTTTAATCAATTTAATAACATACGTAATAATAGGAATAATATATTGGATCTCATCTTTTCCAACATGGACTGTGCCGTTAGCAAGTCCTCTTTCTCGTTTGTTCCTGAAGATCCTTTCCATCCGAGTTTGGAGTTTACCCTCGATATTGTAGCAAAAACTCCTGATAAGTTCTATATGAATAGGGACCACGTCGCATTTAATTTTAAAAAAGCAAATTTTGATTGTCTATACACTACTTTACAGGTAGTTGATTGGTCCGAACTGGAGAAGTTTAGTGATGTGAATGAGGCATGTCGAGTTTTTTATGAAACCCTCTACAATTGTTTTGAGTTATCTGTTCCAAAACTATTTTGTCGTAAAAACTACCGCACATTTCCTACTTGGTTCAACACTGACATTATCAATTGTCTACGTCGTAAATTTAACATTTTAAAGAAATATCGTCGAACTAAAAATATGCATTTCTATGAAGAGTTTAAGAAACTTCGATCTCTTTCAAAATCCCTAATAACTACTGCCTATTCTCAATACATCGGCCACATGGAAAACACTATCTCCAAAGATCCAAAGAAATTCTGGTCTTTTGTTCAAGCTAAAAAGCGTAACTCTAGAATTCCGGGTGTGTTGTATCATAATGGTAATGCAATATCAAATCCTAATGATATAGTAAATAGTTTCGCTAAATTCTTCAAAAGTGTTTTTTCTGACATGACTTTGACTTCAGATAGTCCCTCGATGATGACGAATCTAAATAGTTTTATTACTGTAAACGAGATTAATGAGCATGAAATAATCCGGGTATTAAAGCGATCTAAAGACACACTTACTGCTGGTTGTGATGGTATCCCCAGCTTTTTATTAAGGGATTGTGCACATATTTTTTCTAAACCACTCGTATACATTTTTAATTTAATATTGCAAACTTCGACGTTTCCTAACATATGGAAAATAGCACACGTTTGTCCTGTCTTCAAAACGGGTGATATAACACAAATTCAAAACTACAGGCCAATTTCAATCTTGTGTAATTTCTCGAAAGTTTTTGAGTCAATTATTTACGACCGCATCTACTCTTCTGTAAAAAGATTTATATCACCTTCGCAGCATGGATTTGTTGAAAAAAGATCAACTGTTACAAATCTAGCCTGTTTTACTCAGTTTATATCTGACGCTTTGGACAGAAAAGGTCAGGTTGATGTCATTTATATGGACTTCAAAAAAGCATTTGATCAAATTGATCATCATCTGTTATTGTTAAAACTTGATCAGTATGGTTTCTCCGGTTCTTTGCTATCCCTAATAAAATCTTATCTTGCTAATCGAGAGCAAAGGGTTAAATATCGTAACTACATTTCGGATAGTTACGTTGCAACTTCGGGTGTGCCGCAAGGTTCCAATCTTGGACCCTTATTATTTTTGCTTTTCATTAATGATATATGTGGTTCTTTATCAACATGCGCTAAACTTCTCTTTGCCGATGATCTTAAAATTTACACAGAAATAAAATCTATAGAGGACTGCCTCACTTTACAGAACAATATTAACGCAGTAGTGAAATGGTGTAATGAAAATCGCCTTTATCTAAACCCATCCAAATGTAACGTTATGTCTTACACTAAAAAGCGCAAATTCCTTGAATTTGTATATGATATTTTGTCCGTAACACTGCATCGTACCTTTATTATTAAAGATTTGGGAGTTATTTTCGATACTGAACTCGCATTCAGTGAGCATATTAGGGATGTTACGGCTAGAGCGATTAAGTCATATGGATTCATCTATAGAAATTGTCGAGATTTTAAGAACTTATCAGTTATGAAGACCCTATTCTTCTCGTTAGTTAGAAGCAAACTGGAATACGGCGCACTTATTTGGCACCCGATTTATAAAATCCATATAGATCAACTCGAAAACATACAGCGACGATTCCTAAAATTCCTAGTTTTTATAATAGATGGAAATTATCCTATAAGGGGCTATGACCAGAACTTGCTTTTGAATAGATTCGGTCTCCAATCTTTACAGTTTCGCCGTATTTGTATTATAATTAAATTTCTGTATAATTTAATTAATAATAACATTGACTGTTCTTGGCTATTAAATATGTTAAATTTTGCTGTTCCACGTTTAAACTCCAGACAAGCCATGACATTTTATCCTATAGCGAGAAGGACCAATGTAGCTGATAAGTCTCCTGTCGTATTAATGACTACCCTATTTAATAATGTATGTAAAGACGGTGATATCAACTATGATTCGTGGCGGAAGATTGTTTCGTCTATATCATTAGTATAGTATTAGTGTAGTTCTAAGTTTTTGTATATATTTACTGTAAATGGGATTCCTGTAGTAAATAAAGGCTTATTATTATTATTATTATTATTATTATTATTATTATTATTATTATTATTATTATTAAATTAAGTGTATTTTAAATCACAAGACATTTTCTGTTAAAGCACTTTTTTTTTAAATATTAATTATTTTCAAACTTATATCTCGCTCATGGGTGGAGGAATTTGCTTATATGCAAGCGCTTAATTAAGGTAACAGTTTCTTGCTTATATCTCGAAAACAGTTACTCCTATCAATTTTTATCTATTTACTAAAATTAAAGCTGATAAAATTTCCTACGAAATAGTTATTTGCATTTTTCATGTAGGACTAACCATAAGCGAGATATAAGTTTGAAAATAATTAATATTTAAAAAAAAAGTGCTTTAACAGAAAATATTTTGTGACTTAAAATACACTTAATTTATTAGGTTCAATACTTTATTAGAAGAAAAAGGAGGTGACATATAAGTCACTGAAGTCTTCAGAGTCGATTTTAAATGCTGCATTTTCGTCTTCGTCTCAAACATTGAAAACTGAATTACATTTTTGTTCAGTAACAGTTACAGTTTTCTTATTGGTTTTTTGCTTATATCTCGAAAACAATTACTCCTATCAATTTTTATCTTTCTTTCAAAATTAAAGCTAATAAAATTTCCAACAAAATAGTTATTTACATTTTTCTTGCAAGACCAAGCATAAACGAGTTATAGAGTTGGATATAAATAATATTTATAAAAAATTTGCTTTAAAATAAAATGCTTGAAAAACCGGAATTAAACTAAATTAATTGTGTCTAACACTTTAGTAGAGGAAAAAGGAGAAGACATAAAATTCACTAAATGTTTCAGAGTCGTCTTTAGTCGCCATATTAATAACAATAACATTAATAATAATAATACTAATAGTACTAAATTTGCTTATATGCAAACGCTTAATTATGGTAACAGTTTTTTGGTTTCTTGCTTATATCTCGAAAACAGTTACTCCTATCAATTTTTATCTCTTTTTCAAAATTAAAGCTGATAAAATTTCCTACAAAATAGTTATTTGCATTTTTTTGTAGGACCAACCATAAGTGAGTTATAGAGTTGGATATAAATAATCTTTAACAAAAATTTTCTTTAAAATAAAATGTTTGAAAAACCGATATTAAACCAAATTAATTGGGTCTAACACTTTAGTAGAGGAAAAAAGAGAAGACAAAAGTCACCAAAGTCTTCAGAGTGGTTTTTAGTACTAAATTTGCTTATATGCAAGCGCTTAATTAAGGTTACAGTTTTTTGGTTTCTTGCTTATATCTCGAAAACAGTTACTCTTATCAATTTTTATCTTTTTACTAAAATTAAAGCTGATAAAATTTCCTACAAAATAGTTATTTGCATTTTTCTTGTAGGACCAACCATAAGCGAGTTATAGAGTTGGATATAAATAATCTTTAACAAAAATTTGCTTTAAAATAAAATGTTTGAAAAACCGAAATTAAACTAAATTAATTGAGTCTAACACTTTAGTATAGGAAAAAGGAGAAGACATAAAAGTCACCAAAGTCTTGAGAGTCGTTTTTAGTCGTCATATTAATAACAATAACATTAATAATAATAATAGTAATAGTACTAAATTTGCTTATATGCAAGCGCTTTATTAAGGTAACAGTTTTTTGGTTTCTTGCTAATATCTCGAAAACAGTTACTCCTATCAATTTTTATCTTTTTACTAAAATTAAAGCTGATAAAATTTCCTACAAAATAGTTATTTGCATTTTTCATGTAGGACTAACCATAAGCGAGATATAAGTTTGAAAATAATTAATATTTAAAAAAAAAGTGCTTTAACAGAAAATGTCTTGTGATTTAAAATACACTTAATTTATTGGGTCCAATACTTTATTAGAAGAAAATGGAGGTGATATAAAAGTCACTGAAGTCTTCAGAGTCGTTTTTAAATGCTGCATTTTCGTCTTCGTCTCAAACATTGAAAACTGGACTACATTTTTGTTCAGTAACAGTCACAGTTTTCTTATTGGTTATTTGCTTATATCTCGAAAAAAGTTACTCCTATCAAATTTTATCTTTCTTCCAAAATTAAAGCTGATAAAATTTCCAACAAAATAGTTATTTACATTTTTCTTGTAGGACCAAGCATAAACGAGTTATAGAGTTGGATATAAATAATATTTAACAAAAATTTGCTTTAAAATAAAATGCTGGAAAAACCGGAATTAAACTAAATTAATTGTGTCTAACACTTTAGTAGAGGAAAAAGGAGAAGACATAAAAGTCACTAAATGTTTCAGAGTCGTCTTTAGTCGTCATATTAATAACAATAACATTAATAATAATAATACTAATAGTACTAAATTTGCTTATATGCAAACGTTTAATTAAGGTAACAGTTTTTTGGTTTCTTGCTTATATCTCGAAAACAGTTACTCCTATCAATTTTTATCTTTTTCTCAAAATTAAAGCTGATAAAATTTCCTACAAACTAGTTATTTACATTTTTTTGTAGGACCAACCATAAGCGAGTTATAGAGTTGGATATAAATAATCTTTAACAAAAATTTGCTTAAAATAAAATGTTTGAAAAACCGATATTAAACTAAATTAATTGGGTCTAACACTTTAGTGTAGGAAAAAGGAGAAGATATAAAAGTCACCAAAGTCTTCAGAGTTGTTTTTAATACTAAATTTGCTTATATGCAAGCGCTTAATTAAGGTAACAGTTTTTTGGTTTCTTGCTTATATCTCGAAAACAGTTACTCCTATCAATTTTTATCTTTTTACTAAAATTAAAGCTGATAAAATTTCCTACAAAATAGTAATTTGCATTTTTTATGTAGGACTAACCATAAGCGAAAAATAAGTTTGATAATAATTAATATTTAAAAAAAAAGTGCTTTAACAGAAAATGTCTTGTGATTTAAAATACACTTAATTTATTGGGTCCAATACTTTATTAGAAAAAAAAGGAGGTGACTTAAAAGTCACTGAAGTCTTCAGAGTCGTTTTTAAATGCTGCATTTTCGTCTACGTCTCAAACATTGAAAACTGAATTACATTTTTGTTCAGTAACTGTTACAGTTTTCACTTTGGTTTTTTGCTTATATCTCGAAAACAGTTACTCCTATAAATTTTTATCTTTTCTTTAAAATTAAAGCTGATAAAATTTCCTACAAAATAGTTATTTGCATTTCTTTTGTAATTTGCTTTAAAATAAAATGTTTGAAAAACCGATATTAAACTAAATTAATTGTGTCTAACACTTTAGTAGAGGAAAAAGGAGAAGACATAAAAGTCACCAAAGTCTTTAGAGTTGTTTTTAGTACTAAATTTGCTTATATGCAAGCGCTTAATTAAGGTAACAGTTTTTTGGTTTCTTGCTTATATCTCGAAAACAGTTACTCCTATCAATTTTTATCTTTTTACTAAAATTTTTACTAAAATTAAAGTGACAGTAAATGCTGCATTTTCGTCTTTGTCTCAAACATTGAAAACTGTATTACATTTAAGACTTTAGTGACTTTTATGTCCTTTTTCCTTTACTAGAGTGTTAGACACGATTAATTTTGTTTAATTTCAGTTTTTCAAACATTTTATTTTAAAGCAAATTTTTGTTAAATATTAAAAACTATAAAATGGCTTAGATTGCCTAAAAACACAGATCACACATGATCTTTCGCATAGAAATGAGAAAACGCTCATGTAACACACAAAATAAGCTCTATTTTTCCTTATTAAAAGTATTATTATTATTATTACTTTTGTTACTATTACTATTATTATTATTATTATTATTATTATTATTATTATTATTATTATTATTATTATTATTATTATTATTATTATTATTATTATTATTATTATTATTATTATTATTATTGTTATTATTATTGTTAATATTATTATTATTATTATTATTAAGAACCGATTATAACTTTTGTATAGTAAATGTTTTTATACCAGTTTTAAAATGAGTTATTAATTTTAGACAATTTCTTGCCTAAAAACACAGATCACAGATGATTTCTTGCATAGAAATGAGAAAACACTCATATAACACACAAAATAAGCTTCATTTTTGCTTAGAAAACAGCTTACTTTTATTACTATTATTATTATTTTTATTATTATTATTGTTATTATTATTATTATTATTATTATTATTATTATTATTATTATTATTATTATTATTATTATTATTATTATTAGTATTATTAAAAACCGATTATAACTTTTGTATAGTATTGTTTTTATACCAGTTTTAAAATGAGTGATTAATTTTAGCCAATTTCTTGCCTAAAAACTATAAAATGGCTTAGATTGCCTACAAACACAGATCACACATTATCTTTTGCATAGAAATGAAAAAACGCTCATATAACACAATATAAGCTTCATTTTTGTTTAGAAAACTAAGCTTACTTTTATTACTACTATTATTATTTTTATTATTATTATTATTATTATTATTATTATTATTATTGTTATTATTATTATTATTATTATTATTATTATTATTATTATTATTATTATTATTATTATTATTATTATTATTATTATTATTATTATTATTATAATTGGTATTATTAAAAACCGATAAAACTTTTGTATAGTAAATGTTTTTATACCAGTTTTAAAATGAGTTATTAATTTTAGACAATTTCTAGCCTAAAAACACAGATCACAGATGATTTCTTGCATAGAAGTGAGAAAACATTCATATAACACACAAAATAAGCTTCATTTTTGCTTAGAAAACTAAGCTTACTTTTATTATTATTATTATTATTATTATTACTATTATTTTTATTATTATTATTACTAATATTATTATTATTATTATTATTATTATTATTATTATTATTATTATTTTTATTATTAATATTATTATTATTAAAAACCGATTTTAACTTTTGTATAGTAAATGTTTTTATACCAGTTTTAAAATGAGTTATTAATTTTAGACAATTTCTTGCCTAAAAACACAGATCACAGATGATCTCCTGCATAGAAATGAGAAAACGCTCAGATAACACAAAATAAGCTTCATTTTTGCTTAGAAAAACTAAGCTTTAATTTAGAAAGAAATTCATTATTATAAGTATTATTATCATTATTATTATTATTATTATTAACTTTTGTATAGTAAATGTTTTTATACCAGTTTTAAAATGAGTGATTTATTTTAGACAATTTCTTGCCTAAAAACTATAAAATTGCTTAGATTGCCTAAAAACACAGATCACACATGATCTTTTGCATAGAAATGAGAAAACGCTCATGTAACACACAAAATAAGCTTCATTTTTCCTTATTAAAAGTATTATTATTATTACTATTATTATTATTATTATTATTATTATTATTATTATTATTATTATTATTAACTTTTGTGTAGTAAATGTTTTTATACCAGTTTTAAAATGAGTTAATAATTTTAGACAATTTCTTGCCTAAAAACACAGATCACAGATGATTTCTTGCATAGAAATGAGAAAACGCTCATATAACACACAAAATAAGCTTTATTTTTGCTTAGAAAACTAAGCTTACTTTTATTACTATTATAAATTTTATTATTATTATTATTATTATTATTAGTGTTATTATTATTATTATTATTATTATTATTAAAAAATTATATTAAACAGACAGAATACGTCGTATTCTGATACAAAAAAACGAATTACGTTATAGACTTGACGAGAACGGCGTATCTCGGACTCTTATAGGACTCTTATAGGGTCAAAAAGTATCAGTTTGGATTAAAACAAATTATTTTTGTTGACTCTCAGTCTGAATTGTTCATCAGTTCAAACAAAAACGACTTGTTTTAGACGATCTTTTGCTTTGAACAAGAAAACTTACATCGAACAGACTAAAAACGTATTAATCTGGCATAAAAGAGCAATTTATGTATCACTTTGGATAAAGGCAGCTAATCCTATTCGTTTCATTGCTTAAAATAGACAAAATTGTTTATAAATCTAACAAAAACGCTGTATTCTAGCACAAAATACTAATTACATTATAGTTTCGACGAGAATAGCTTATTTGGAATGATTCTATGCTTCCAAACGAGTAAATTTTTATTAAACATGCCAAACATCATGTTTTGTCCTATAAAGACATTTTATATTGCAGTTTGTATTAAAACAAAATATTTTCGTTGATTCTTTGTTAGAAGCAGCAAACCTAGCATTAAAGAATCTGAAAACTTTGTATTCGGACACAAACCACCGAATTTTGTATCAGTTTAGACAAAAATGGTTGATTTTCGACAATATTTTGCTTTGAACAAGAAAACTTATGTCAAACTGACTAAAAACGTCTTATTTTAGCACAAAACAAAAGATCTGCGTTATAGTCTTAACGAGAGCTGTTAATTTCAAACGGTTCTATGCTTTGAAACGAGTAAACTTTCTCTGAACAGAGGAAAAACATCTTATTTCGCCTTTTAAAAACGATTCATGCCACAGTTAGGATAAAAACCAATTATTTTCGTTAATTCATTGTTACAAACAAGAAACCTTACATCAAAATAACTGAAAACCCCTTATTCAGGCACAGAAATTCGAATTACGTTTCAGTCTGGACAAAAACTACTTACTTTAGACGATCCTTTGCTTTGAATACAAAAACTTACATTAAAAAGATTAAAAACGTCTTATTCTGGCTGAAAACTGCAAATTATATATTACTCTAGATAAAAGCAATTTATCCTGATTACTCCTTTACTTAGAATAGAGTAAACTTGTATAAAACTTAATGAAAACTTTAAATTTCGTCTCAAAGAAATAATTTACGTTATAGTTTCGACCAGCACTGTTTATTTCAAACGATTTTATGATTCGAAACTAATGAACTTTTATGTGGCAGATGCAAAACCACATATTACCATATAAAGCGTTGTTTTAAAGCAAGTTACTACCTTTTGCAACAAGAAATTTCACGTCAAAGAAACTGAAAACTTCGTATCCATGCACAAATATCGAATTACGTATCAGTTTAGGCAAATACAGCTTATTTTAAACGATTCCTTGCTATAAACATAAAAAATTTTATCAAACATATTGAAAACGTCTTATTCTCGAAAATAAGAGCAAATTATGTATCAGTTTTAACAAAAGCGGATTACACTGTTTGATTCTATGCTTAGAGTAGAGTAAGCTACTATAAAACGTAATGAAAACTCTATATTCAAGCTCAAAAAACAAATTACGTTATAGTTTTGACAAAAAAAATTATTTCGGACGATTACATACTTCGAAGTAAGCAAACTTTACTTGAATAAGTGCAAAAACTAATACTTTGCTTTAAAATAACGATTTATGTCGTAATATGGTATTTTGCATCTGTCCTATAAAAGTTTACTCGTTTCTGTGTCTGAATAAGGGGTTTTCAGTTACTTTGATGTAAGGTTTCTTGTTTGTAACAATGAATTAACGAAAATAATTGGTTTTTATCCTAACTGTGGCATGAATCGTTTGTAAAAGGCGAAATAAGATGTTTTTCCACTGTTCAGTGAAAGTTTACTCGTTTCAAAGCATAGAACCGTTTGAAATTAACAGCTCTCGTTAAGACTATAACGCAAATCTTTTGTGTTGTGCTTAAATAAGACGTTTTTAGTCAGTTTGATATAAGTTTTCTTGTTCAAAGCAAAATATTGTCGAAAATCAACCGTTTTTGTCTAAACTGATACAAAATTCGGTGGTTTGTGTCCGAATACAAAGTTTTCAGATTCTTAAATGTTAGGTTTGCTGCTTCTAACAAAGGATCAACGAAAATATTTTGTTTTAATACAAACTGCAATATAAAATGTCTTTATGTTTAATAAAAATTTACTCGTTTGGAAGCATAGAATCATTCCAAATAAGCTATTCTCGTCGAAACTATAATGTAATTAGTATTTTGTGCTAGAATACAGCGTTTTTGTTAGATTTATTAACAATTTTGTCTATTTTAAGCAATGAAACGAATAGGATTAGCTGCCTTTATCCAAAGTGATACATAAATTGCTCTTTTATGCCAGATTAATACGTTTTTAGTCTGTTCGATGTAAGTTTTCTTGTTCAAAGCAAAAGATCGTCTAAAATAAGCCGTTTTTGTTTGAACTGATGAACAATTCAGACTGAGAGACAACAAAAATAATTTGTTTTAATCCAAACAGATACTTT
Organism: Tribolium castaneum; assembly: GCF_031307605.1. Taxonomy (NCBI): domain Eukaryota; kingdom Metazoa; phylum Arthropoda; class Insecta; order Coleoptera; family Tenebrionidae; genus Tribolium; species Tribolium castaneum. The sequence goes on from NC_087397.1 coordinate 17,685,064, forward strand.
TTGACCCTATAAGAGTCCTATAAGAGTCCGAGATACGCCGCTCTCGTCAAGTCTATAACGTAATTCGTTTTTTTGTGTCAGAATACGACGTTTTCTGTCTGTTTAATATAATTTTTTAATAATAATAATAATAATAATAATAATAACAATAATAATAATAATAATAATAATAATAATAATAATAAAAATAATAATAGTAATAAAAGTAAGCTTAGTTTTCTAAGCAAAAATGAAGCTTATTTTGTGTGTTATATGAGCGTTTTCTAATTTCTATGCAAGAAATCATCTGTGATCTGCTTTTAGGCAAGAAATTGTCTAAAATTAATAACTCATTTTAAAACTGGTATAAAAACATTTATTATACAAAAGTTAATAATAATAATAATAATAATAATAATAATAATAATAATAATAATAATAATAATAATAATAATAATAATAATAATAGTAATAGTAATCAATGTAATAATAATAATAATAATACTTTTAATAAATAAAAATGAAGCTTATTTTGTGTTATCTGAGCGTTTTCTCATTTCTATGCAAGAGATCATCTGTGATCTGTGTTTTTATGCAAGAAATTGTCTAAAATTAATAACTCATTTTAAAACTGGTATAAAAACATTTACTATACAAAAGTTATAATCGGTTTTTAATAATAATAATAATAATAATAATAATAATAATAATAATAATAATAATAATAGTAATAATAATAATAAAAATAATTGTAATAATAATAATAATAATAAAAATAATAATAATAGTAGTAATAAAAGTAAGCTTAGTTTTCTAAGCAAAAATGAAGCTTATTAAGTCTTCAGAGTTGTTTTTAGTACTAAATTTGCTTATATGCAAGCGCTTAATTAAGGTAACAGTTTTTTGGTTTCTTGCTTATATCTCGAAAACAGTTACTCCCATCAATTTTTATCTTTTTACTAAAATTAAAGCTGAACAAATTTCTTACGAAATAGTTATTTGCATTTTTCATGTAGGACCAGCCAAAAGCGAGATATAAGTTTGAAAATAATTAATATTTAAAAAAAAGTGCTTTAACAGAAAATGTCTTGTCATTTAAAATACACTTAATTTATTGGGTCTAATACTTTATTAGAAGAAAAAGGAGGTGACATAAAAGTCACTAAAGTCTTCAGAGTCGTTTTTAAATGCTGCATTTTCGTCTTCGTCTCAAACATTGAAAACTGAATTACATTTTTGTTCAGTAACAGTTACAGGTTTCTTATTGGTTTTTTTTTTATATCTCGAAAACAGTTACTCCTATCAATTTTTATCTTTCTTTCAAAATTCAAGCTGATAAAATTTCCTACAAAATAGTTATTTGCATTTTTCTTGTAGGACTAACCATAAGCGAGTTATAGAGTTGGATATAAATAATATTTAACAAAAATTTGCTTTAAAATAAAATGTTTGAAAAACTGAAAATAAACTAATTTAATTGTGTCGAACACTTTAGTAGAGGAAAAAGAAAAAGACATAGAAGTCACTAAAGGTTTCAGAGTTGTCTTTAGTCGTCATATTAATAACAATAACATTAATAATAATAATACTAATAGTACTAAATTTGCTTATATGCAAACGCTTAATTAAAGTAACAGTTTTTTGGTTTCTTGCTTATATCTCGAAAACAGTTACTCCTATCAATTTTTATTTTTTTACTAAAATTAAAGCTGATAAAATTTCCTACAAAATAGTTATTTGCATTTTTCATGTAGGACTAACCATAAGCGAGATATAAGTTTGAAAATAATTAATATTTAAAAAAAAGTGCTTTAACAGAAAATGACTTGTGATTAAAATACACTTAATTTAATGGGTCCAATACTTTATTAGAAGAAAAAGGAGGTGACATAAAAGTCACCAAAGTCTTGAAAGTGGTTTTTAGTCGTCATATTAATAACAATAACATTAATAATAATAATACTAATAGTACTAAATTTGCATATATGCAAGCGCTTAATTAAGGTAACAGTTTCTTGCTTATATCTCGAAAACAGTTACTCCTATCAATTTTTATCTTTTTTCAAAATTAAAGCTGATAAAATTTCCTACAAAAGAGTTATTTGCATTTTTCTTGTAGGACCAACCATAAGCAAGTTATAGAGTTGGATATAAATAATCTTTAACAAAAATTTGCTTTAAAATAAAATGTTTAAGAAACCGAAATTAAACTAAATTAATTAAGACTAACACTTTAGTGGAGGAAAAAGGAGAAGACATAAAAGTCACCAAAGTCTTGAGAATCGTTTTTAGTCGTCATATTAATAACAATAACATTAATACTAATAATACTAATAGTACTAAATTTGCTTATATGCAAGCGCTTAATTAAGGTAACAGTTTCTTGCTTATATCTCGAAAACAGTTACTCCTATCAATTTTTATCTTTTTACTAAAATTAAAGCTGATAAAATTTCCTACAAAATAGTAATTTGCATTTTTTATGTTGGACTAACCATAAGCGAGATGTAAGTTTGAAAATAATTAATATTTAAAAAAAAAGTGCTTTAACAGAAAATGTTTTGTGATTTAAAATACACTTAATTTATTAGGTCCAATACTTTATTAGAAGAAAAAGGAGGTGACATATAAGTCACCGAAGTCTTCAGAGTCGATTTTAAATGCTGCATTTTCGTCTTCGTCTCAAACATTGAAAACTGAATTACATTTTTGTTCAGTAACAGTTACAGTTTCCTTATTGGTTTTTTGCTTATATCTCGAAAACAGTTACTTCTATCAGTTTTTATCTTTCTTTTAAAATTAAAGCTGATAAAATTTCCTACAAATTAGTTATTTGCATTTTTCTTGTAGGACCAACCATAAGCGAGTTATAGAGTTGGATATAAATAATATTTAACAAAAACTTGCTTTAAAATAAAATGTTTGAAAAACTAAAATTAAACTAAATTAATTGTGTCTAACACTTTAGTAGAGGAAAAGGTTAAAGACATAAAAGTCACCAAAGTCTTGAGAATCGTTTTTAGTCGTCATATTAATAACAATAACATTAATAATAATAATACTAATAGTACTAAATTTGCTTATATGCAAGCGCTTAATTAAGGTAACAGTTTCTTGCTTATATCTCGAAAACAGTTACTCCTATCAATTTTTATCTTTTTACTAAAATTAAAGCTGATAATATTTCCTACAAAATAGTAATTTGCATTTTTCATGTAAGACTAACCATAAGCGAGATATAAGTTTAAAAATTATTAATATTAAAAAAAAAGTTCTTTAACAGAAAATGTCTTGTGATTTAAAATACACTAAATTTATTGGGTCCAATACTTTATTAGAAGAAAAAGGAGGTGACATAAAAGTCGCTGAAGTCTTCAGAGTCGTTTTTAAATGCTGCATTTTCGTCTTCGTCTCAAACATTGAAAACTGAATAACATTTTTGTTCAGTAACTGTAACAGTTTTCACTTTGGTTTTTTGCTTATATCTCGAAAACAATTACTCCTATCAATTTTTATCTTTTTCTCAAAATTAAAGCTGATAAAATTTCCTACAAATTAGTTATTTGCATTTTTCTTGTAGGACCAACCATAAGCGAGTTATAGAGTTGGATATAAATAATCTTTAACAAAAATTTGCTTTAAAATAAAATGTTTGAAAAACTGAAATTAAACTAAATTAATTGTGTCTAACACTTTAGTAGAGGAAAAAGGAGAAGACATAAAAATCACCAAAGTTTACAGAGTTGTTTTTAGTTCTAAATTTGCATATATGCAAGCGCTTAATTAAGGTAACAGTTTTTTGGTTTCTTGCTTATATCTCGAAAACAGTTACTCCTATCAATTTTTATCTTTTTACTAAAATTTTTACTAAAATTAAAGTGACAGTAAATGCTGCATTTTCGTCTTCGTCTCAAATATTGAAAACTGAATTACATTTAAGACTTTAGTGACTTTTATGTCTCCTCCTTTTTCCTCTACTAAAGTGTTATACACAATTAATTTAGTTTAATTTCAGTTTTTCAAACATTTTATTTTAAAGCAAATTTTTGTTAAATATTAAAAACTATAAAATGGCTTAGATTGAATAAAAACACAGATCACACATGATCTTTTGCATAGAAATGAGAAAACGCTCATGTGACACACAAAATAAGCTCCATTTTTTCTTATTAAAAGTATTATTATTATTATTACTTTTGTTACTATTACTATTATTATTATTATTACTATTATTATTGTTAATATTATTATCATTATTATTATTTATATTATTATTATTATTAACTTTTGTATAGTAAATGTTTTTATACCAGTTTTAAAATGAGTTATTAATTTTAAACAATTTCTTGCCTAAAAACACAGATCACAGATGATCTCTTGCATAGTAATGAGAAAACGCTCAGATTACTAAAATTAAAGCTGATAAAATTTCCTACAAAATAGTAATTTGCATTTTTCATGTAGGACAAACCATAAGCGAGATATAAGTTTGAAAATAGTTAATATTTTAAAAAAAAGTGCTTTAACAGAAAATGTCTTGTGATTAAAATACACTTAATTTAATGGGTCCAATACTTTATTAGAAGAAAAAGGAGGTGACATAAAAGTCACCAAAGTCTTGAGAGTCGTTTTTAGTCGTCATATTAATAACAATAACATTAATAATAATAATACTAATAGTACTAAATTTGCATATATGCAAGCGCTTAATTAAGGTTACAGTTTCTTGCTTATATCTCGAAAACTGTTACTCCTATCAATTTTTATCTTTTTACTAAAATTAAAGCTGATAAAATTTCCTACAAAATAGTTATTTGCATTTTTCATGTAGGACTAACCATAAGCGAGATATAAGTTTGAAAATAATTAATATTTAAAAAAAAAGTGCTTTAACAGAAAATGTTTTGTGATTAAAATACACTTAATTTAATGGGTCCAATACTTTATTAGAAGAAAAAGGAGATGACATAAAAATCACCAAAGTCTTGAGAGTCGTTTTTAGTCGTCATATTAATAACAATAACATTAATAATAATAATACTAATAGTACTAAATTTGCATATATGCAAGCGCTTAATTAAGGTTACAGTTTCTTGCTTATATCTCGAAAACTGTTACTCCTATCAATTTTTATCTTTTTACTAAAATTAAAGCTGATAAAATTTCCTACAAAATAGTTATTTGCATTTTTCATGTAGGACTAAGTATAAGCGAGTTATAGAGTTGGATATAAATAATCTTTAACAAAAATTTGCTTTAAAATAAAATGTTTGAAAAACCGAAATTAAACTAAATTAATTAAGACTAACACTTTAGTGGAGGAAAAAGGAGAAGACATAAAAGTCACCAAAGTCTTGAGAGTCGTTTTTAGTCGTCATATTAATAACAATAACATTAATAATAATAATACTAATAGTACTAAATTTGCTTATATGCAAGCGCTTAATTAAAATAACAGTTTCTTGCTTATATCTCGAAAACAGTTACTCCTATCAATTTTTATCTTTTTACTAAAATTAAAGCTGATAAAATTTCCTACAAAATAGTTATTTGCATTTTTCATGTAGGACTAACCATAAGCGAGATATAAGTTTGAAAATAGTTAATATTTAAAAAAAAAGTGCTTTAACAGAAAATGTCTTGTGATTAAAATACACTTAATTTAATGGGTCCAATACTTTATTAGAAGAAAAAGGAGGTGACATAAAAGTCACCAAAGTCTTGAGAGTCGTTTTTAGTCGTCATATTAATAACAGTAACATTAATAATAATAATACTAATAGTACTAAATTTGCATATATGCAAGCGCTTAATTAAGGTTACAGTTTCTTGCTTATATCTCGAAAACTGTTACTCCTATCAATTTTTATCTTTTTACTAAAATTAAAGCTGATAAAATTTCCTACAAAATAGTTATTAGCATTTTTCTTGTAGGACTGAGTATAAGCGAGTTATAGAGTTGGATATAAATAATCTTTAACAAAAATTTGCTTTAAAATAAAATGTTTGAAAAACCGAAATTAAACTAAATTAATTAAGACTAACACTTTAGTGGAGGAAAAAGGAGAAGACATAAAAGTCACCAAAGTCTTGAGAGTCGTTTTTAGTCGTCATATTAATAACAATAACATTAATAATAATAATACTAATAGTACTAAATTTGCTTATATGCAAGCGCTTAATTAAGGTAACAGTTTCTTGCTTATATCTCGAAAACAGTTACTCCTATCAATTTTTATCTTTTTACTAAAATTAAAGCTGATAAAATTTCCTACAAAATAGTTATTTGCATTTTTCATGTAGGACTAACCATAAGCGAGATATAAGTTTGAAAATAGTTAATATTTTAAAAAAAAGTGCTTTAACAGAAAATGTCTTGTGATTAAAATACACTTAATTTAATGGGTCCAATACTTTATTAGAAGAAAAAGGAGGTGACATAAAAATCACCAAAGTCTTGAGAGTCGTTTTTAGTCGTCATATTAATAACAATAACATTAATAATAATAATACTAATAGTACTAAATTTGCATATATGCAAGCGCTTAATTAAGGTTACAGTTTCTTGCTTATATCTCGAAAACTGTTACTCCTATCAATTTTTATCTTTTTACTAAAATTAAAGCTGATAAAATTTCCTACAAAATAGTTATTAGCATTTTTCTTGTAGGACCAAGTATAAGCGAGTTATAGAGTTGGATATAAATAATCTTTAACAAAAATTTGCTTTAAAATAAAATGTTTGAAAAACCGAAATTAAACTAAATTAATTAAGACTAACACTTTAGTGGAGGAAAAAGGAGAAGACATAAAAGTCACCAAAGTCTTGAGAGTCGTTTTTAGTCGTCATATTAATAACAATAACATTAATAATAATAATACTAATAGTACTAAATTTGCTTATATGCAAGCGCTTAATTAAGGTAACAGTTTCTTGCTTATATCTCGAAAACAGTTACTCCTATCAATTTTTATCTTTTTACTAAAATTAAAGCTGATAAAATTTCCTACAAATTAGTTATTTGCATTTTTCTTGTAGGACCAACCATAAGCGAGTTATAGAGTTGGATATAAATAATATTTAACAAAAACTTGCTTTAAAATAAAATGTTTGAAAAACTATAATTAAACTAAATTAATTGTGTCTAACACTTTAGTAGAGGAAAATGGAGAAGACATAAAAGTCACTAAAGGTTTCAGAGTCGTCTTTAGTCGTCATATTAATAACAATAACATTAATAATAATAATACTAATAGTACTAAATTTGCTTACATGCAAACGCTTAATTAAGGTAACAGTTTTTTGGTTTCTTGCTTATATCTCGAAAACAGTTACTTATATCAATTTTTATCTTTTTACTAAAATTAAAGCTGATAAAATTTCCTTCAAAATAGTTATTTGCATTTTTCATGTTAGACTAACCATAAGCGAGATATAAGTTTAAAAATTATTAATATTTAAAAAAAAAGTGCTTTAACAGAAAATGTCTTGTGATTTAAAATACACTTAATTTATTGGGTCCAATACTTTATTAGAAGAAAAAGGAGGTGACATAAAAGTCGCTGAAGTCTTCAGAGTCGTTTTTAAATGCTGCATTTTCGTCTTCGTCTCAAACATTGAAAATTGAATTACATTTTTGTTCAGTAACTGTAACAGTTTTCACTTTGGTTTTTTGCTTATATCTCGAAAACAATTACTCCTATCAATTTTTACCTTTTCACCAAAATTAAAGCTGATAAAATTTCCTAAAAAATAGTTATTTGCATTTTTCATGTAGAACTAACCATAAGCGAGATATAAGTTTGAAAATAATTAATAATTAAAAAAAAATGTGCTTTAACAGAAAATGTCTTGTGATTAAAATACACTTAATTTAATGGGTCCAATACTTTATTAGAAGAAAAAGGAGGTGACATAAAAGTCACCAAAGTCTTGAGAGGGGTTTTTAGTCGTCATATTAATAACAATAACATCAATAATAATAATACTAATAGTACTAAATTTGCATATATGCAAGCGCTTAATTAAGGTAACAGTTTCTTGCTTATATCTCGAAAACAGTTACTCCTATCAATTTTTATCTTTTTTACTAAAATTAAAGCTAATTAAATTTCCTACAAAATAGTTATTTGCATTTTTCTTGTAGGACCAACCATAAGCGAGTTATAGAGTTGGATATAAATAATCTTTAACAAAAATTTGCTTTAAAATAAAATGTTTGAAAAACCGAAATTAAACTAAATTAATTAAGACTAACACTTTAGTGGAGGAAAAAGGAGAAGACATAAAATTTCCAAAGTCTTGAGAGTCGTTTTTAGTCGTCATATTAATAACAATAACATTAATAATAATAATACTAGTAGTACTAAATTTGCTTATATACAAGCGCTTAATTAAGGTAACAGTTTCTTGCTTATATCTCGAAAACAGTTACTCCTATCAATTTTTATCTTTTTTACTAAAATTAAAGCTAATTAAATTTCCTACAAAATAGTTATTTGCATTTTTCTTGTAGGACCAACCATAAGCGAGTTATAGAGTTGGATATAAATAATCTTTAACAAAAATTTGCTTTAAAATAAAATGTTTGAAAAACCGAAATTAAACTAAATTAATTAAGACTAACACTTTAGTGGAGGAAAAAGGAGAAGACATAAAATTTCCAAAGTCTTGAGAGTCGTTTTTAGTCGTCATATTAATAACAATAACATCAATAATAATAATACTAATAGTACTAAATTTGCATATATGCAAGCGCTTAATTAAGGTAACAGTTTCTTGCTTATATCTCGAAAACAGTTACTCCTATCAATTTTTATCTTTTTTACTAAAATTAAAGCTAATTAAATTTCCTACAAATTAGTTATTTGCATTTTTCTTGTAGGACCAACCATAAGCGAGTTATAGAGTTGGATATAAATAATCTTTAACAAAAATTTGCTTTAAAATAAAATGTTTGAAAAACTGAAATTAAACTAAATTAATTGTGTCTAACACTTAAGTAGAGGGAAAAGGAGAAGACATAAAAGTCACCAAAGTCTTCAGAGTTGTTTTTAGTACTAAATTGGCATATATGCAAGCGCTTAATTAAGGTAACAGTTTTTTGGTTTCTTGCTTATATCTCGAAAACAGTTACTCCTATCAATTTTTATCTTTTTACTAAAATTTTTACTTAAATTAAAGTGACAGTAAATGCTGCATTTTCGTCTTCGTCTCAAACATTGAAAACTGAATTACATTTAAGACTTTAGTGACTTTTATGTCTCCTCTTTTTTCCTCTACTAAAGTGTTAGACACAATTAATTTAGTTTAATTTCAGTTTTTCAAACATTTTATTTTAAAGCAAATTTTTGTTAAATATTAAAAACTATAAAATGTCTTAGATTGCCTAAAAACACAGATCACACATGATCTTTTGCATAGAAATGAGAAAACGCTCATGTAACACACAAAATAAGCTCCATTTTTTCTTATTAAAAGTATTATTATTATTATTACTTTTGTTAATATTACTATTATTATTATTATTATTATTATTAATTATATTATTATTATTATTATTATTATTATTATTAACTTGTGTATAGTAAATGTTTTTATACCAGTTTTAAAATGAGTTATTAATTTTAGACAATTTCTTGCCTAAAAACACAGATCACAGATGATTTCTTGCATAGAAATGAGAAAACACTCATATAACACACAAAATAAGCTTCATTTTTGCTTAGAAAACTAAGCTTACTTTTATTAATATTATTATTTTTATTATTATTATTGTTATTATTATTATTATTATTGTTGTTATTATTATTATTATTATTATTGTTATTGTTAAAAACCGATTATAACTTTTGTATAGTATTGTTTTTATACCAGTTTTAAAATGAGTGATTAATTTTAGCCAATTTCTTGCCTAAAAAATATAAAATGGCTTAGATTGCCTAAAAACACAGATCACACATGATCTTTTGCATAGAAATGAGAAAACGCTCATATAACACAAAATAAGCTTCATTTTTGCTTAGAAAACTAAGCTTAATTTTATTACTACTATTATTATTATTTTTATTATTATTATTACTATTATTTTTATTATTATTATTACTATTATTATTATTATTATTATTATTATTATTATTATTATTATTATTATTATTATTATTATTATTAATATTTTTATTATTAAAAACCGATTATAACTTTTGTATAGTAAATGTTTTTATACCAGTTTTAAAATGAGTTATTAATTTTAGACAATTTCTTGTCTAAAAACACAGATCACAGATAATCTCTTGCATAGAAATGAGAAAACGCTCAGATACTAAAATTAAAGCTGATAAAATTTTCTACAAAATAGTTATTTGCATTTTTCATGTAGGACTAACCATAAGCGAGATATAAGTTTGAAAATAATTAATATTTAAAAAGAAATTGCTTTAACAAAAAATGTCTTGTGATTTAAAATACACTTAATTTATTGGGTCCAATACTTTATTAGAAGAAAAAGGAGGTGACATATAAGTCACTGAAGTCTTCAGAGTCGATTTTAAATGCTGCATTTTCGTCTTCGTCTCAAACATTGAAAACTGAATTACATTTTTGTTCAGTAACAGTTACAGTTTTCATATTGGTTTTTTGCTTATATCACGAAAACAGTTACTCCTATCAATTTTTATCCTTTTTTTCAAAATGAAAGCTGATAAAATTTCCTACAAAATAGTTATTTGCATTTTTCTTGTAGGACCAACCATAAGCGAGTTATAGAGTTGGATATAAATAATATTTAACAAAAACTTGCTTTAAAATAAAATGTTTGAAAAACTAAAATTAAACTAAATTAATTGTGTTTAACGCTTTAGTAGAGGAAAAAGGAGAAGACATAAAAGTCACTAAAGGTTTCAGAGTCGTCTTTAATCGTCATATTAATAACAATAACATTAATAATAATAATACTAATAGTACCAAATTTGCTTACATGCAAACGCTTAATTAAGGTAACAGTTTTTTGTTTTCTTGCTTATATCTCGAAAACAGTTACTTATATCAATTTTTATCTTTTTACTAAAATTAAAGCTGATAAAATTTCCTACAAAATAGTTATTTGCATTTTTCATGTAAGACTAACCATAAGCGAGATATAAGTTTAAAAATTATTAATATTTAAAAAAAAAGTGCTTTAACAGAAATTGTGTTGTGATTTAAAATACACTTAATTTATTGGGTAAAATACTTTATTAGAAGAAAAAGGAGGTGACATAAAAGTCGCTGAGGTCTTCAGAGTCGATTTTAAATGCTGCATTTTCGTCTTCGTCTCAAACATTGAGAACTGAATTACATTTTTGTTCAGTAACTGTAACAGTTTTCACTTTGTTTTTTTGCTAATATCTCGAAAACAATTACTCCTATCAATTTTTATCTTTTTTTCAAAATTAAAGCTAATAAAATTTCCTACAAAATAGTTAAATGCAGCATTTAAAAACGACTTTGAAGACTTCAGTGACTTTTATGTCACCTCCTTTTTCTTCTAATAAAGTATTGGACCCAATAAATTAAGTGTATTTTAAATCACAAGGCATTTTTTGCTAAAGCACATTTTTTTTAAATATTAATTATTTTCAAACTTATATCTCGCTTATGGTTAGTCCTACATGAAAAATGCAAATAACTATTTTGTAGGAAATTTTATCGGCTTTAATTTTAGTTAAAAGATAAAAATTGTTAGGAGTAACTGTTTTCGAGATATAAGTAAGAAACCAAAAAACTGTTACCTTAATTAAGCGTTTGCATATAAGCAAATTTAGTACTATTAGTATTATTATTATTAATGTTATTGTTATTAATTTGACGACTAAAGACGACTCTGAAACATTTGGTGACTTTTACGTCTTCTCCTATTTCCACTACTAAAGTGTTAGACACAATTAATTTAGTTTAATTCCGGTTTTTCAAGCATTTTATTTTAAAGCAAATTTTTGAAAAATATTATTTATATCCAACTCTATAACTCGCTTATGGTTGGTCCTACAAGAAAAATGCAAATAACTATTTTGTAGGAAATTTTATCAGCATTAATTTTAAAAGAAAAATAAAAATTGATAGGAGTAACTGTTTTCGAGATGTAAGCAAAAAAACAAAATGAAAACTGTGACTGTTACTGAACAAAAATGTAATTCAGTTTTTATTGTTTGAGACGAAGACGAAAATGCAGCATTTAAAAACGACTTTGAAGACTTCAGTGACTTTTTGTGTCACCTCCTTTTTCTTCTAATAAAGTATTGGACCCAATAAATCAAGTGTATTTTAAATCACAAGACATTTTCTGTTAAAGCACTTTTTTTTAAATATTAATTATTTTTAAACTTATATCTCGCTTATGGTTAGTCCTACATGAAAAATGCAAATAACTATTTTGTAGGAAATTTTATCAGCTTTAATTTTAGCAAAAAAATAAAAATTGTTAGGAGTAACTGTTTTCGAGATATAAGCAAGAAACCAAAAAACTGTTACCTTAATTAAGCGTTTGCATAAAAGCAAATTTAGTACTATTAGTATTATTATTATTATTGTTATTGTTATTAATATGACGACTAAAAACGACTCTGAAGACTTTGGTGACTTTTATGTCTTCTCCTTTTTTCTCTACTAAAGTGTTAGACCCAATTAATTTAGTTTAATTTCGGTTTTTCAAACATTTTATTTTAAAGCAAATTTTTGTTAAAGATTATTTATATCCAACTCTATAACTCGCTCATGGTTGGTCCTACAAAAAAAATGCATTTAACTATTTTGTAGGAAATTTTATCAGCTTTAATTTTGAAAAAAAGATAAAAATTGATAGGAGTAATTGTTTTCGAGATATTAGCAAAAAACCAAAGTGAAAACTGTTACAGTTACTGAACAAAAATGTAATTCAGTTCTCAATGTTTGAGACGAAGGCGAAAATGCAGCATTTAAAAACGACTCTGAAGACTTCAGTGACTTTTATGTCATCTTTTTCTTCTAATAAAGTATTGGACCCAATAAATTAAGTGTATTTTAAATCACAAAACATTTTCTGTTAAAGCACTTTTTTTTTAAATTTTAATTATTTTCAAACTTATATCTCGCTTATGGTTAGTCCTACATGATAAATGCAAATAACTATTTTGTAGGAAATTTTATCAGATTTAATTTTAGTAAAAAGATAAAAATTGAAAGGAGTAACTGTTTTCGAAATATAAGCAAGATACCAAAAAACTGTTACCTTAATTAAGCGCTTGCATATAACCAAATTTAGTACTATTTGTATAATTATTATTAATGTTATTGTTATTAATATGACGACTTAAAACGACTCTGAAGACTTTGGTGACTTTTATGATTTCTCCTTTTTCCTCTACTAAAGTGTTAGACCCAATTAATTTAGCTTAATTTCGGTTTTTCAAACATTTTATTTTAAAGCAAATTTTTGTTAATGATTATTTGTATCTAACTCTATAACTCGCTTATGGTTGGTCCTACAAAAAAAATGAATTTAACTATTTTGTAGGAAATTTTATCAGCTTTAATTTTGAAAGAAAGATAAAAATTGATAGGAATAATTGTTTTCGAGATATAAGCAAAAAACCAAAGTGAAAACTGTGACTGTTACTAAACACAAATGTAATTCAGTTTTTAATTTTTGAGACGAAGACGAAAATGCAGCATTTAAAAACGACTCTGAAGACTTCAGTAAATTTTATGTCACCTCCTTTTTCTTCTAATAAAGTATTGGACCCAATAAATTAAGTGTATTTTAAATCACAAGACATTTTCTGTTAAAGCACTTTTTTTTTAAATATTAATTATTTTCAAACTTATATTTCGCTTATGGTTAGTCCTACATGAAAAATGCAAATAACTATTTTGTAGGGAATTTTATCAGCTTTAATTTTAGTAAAGAGATAAAAATTGATACAAGTAACTGTTTTCGAGATATAAGCAAGAAACCAAAAAACTGTTACCTTAATTAAGCGTTTGCATATAAGCAAATTTAGTACTATTTGTATTATTATTATTAATGTTATTGTTATTAATATGACGACCAAAAACGACTCTGAAGACTTTGGTGACTTTTATGTCTTTTCCTTTTTCTTCTACTAAAGTGTTAGACCCAATTAATTTAGTTTAAATTCGGTTTTTCAAACATTTTATTTTAAAGCAAATTTTTGTTAATGATTATTTGTATCTAACTCTATAACTCGCTTATGGTTGGTCCTCCAAGAAAAATGCAAATAACTATTTTGTAGGAAATTTTATCAGCTTTAATTTTGAAAGAAAGATAAAAATTGATAGGAGTAACTGTTTCAGAGATATAAGCAAAAAACCAATAAGAAAACTGTAACTGTTACTGAACAAAAATGTAATTTAGTTTTCAATGTTTGAGACGAAGACGAAAATGCAGCATTTAAAATCGACTCTGAAGACTTCAGTGACTCTTATGTCACCTCCTTTTTCTTCTAATAATGGATTGGACCCAATAAATTAAGTGTATTTTAAATCACAAGACATTTTCTGTTAAAGCACTTTTTTTTTAAATATTAATTATTTTCAAACATATATCTCGCTTATGGTTAGTCCTACATGAAAAATGCAAATAACTATTTTGTAGGAAATTTTATCAGCTTTAATTATAGTAAAAAGATAAAAACTGATAGGAGTAACTGTTTTCGAGATATAAGCAAGAAACCAAAAAACTGTTACCTTAATTAAGCGTTTGCATCTAAGCAAATTTAGTACTATTAGTATTATTATTAATGTTATTGTTATTAATATGACGACTAAAAACGACTCTGAAGACTTTGGTGACTTTTATGTCTTTTTCTTTGTCCTTTACTAAAGTGTTAGACTCAATTAATTTAGTTTAATTTCGGTTTTTCAAACATTTTATTTTAAAGCTAATTTTTGTTAAAGATTATTTATATCCAACTCTATAACTCGCTTATGGTTGGTCCTACAAGAAAAATGCAAATAACGATTTTGTAGGAAATTTTATCTGCTTTAATTTTGAGAGAAAGATAAAAATGGATAGGAGTAACAGTTTTCGAGATATAAGCAAAAAACCAATAAGAAAACTGTAACTTTTACTGAACAAAAATGTAATTCAGTTTTCAATGTTTGAGACGAAGACGAAAATGCAGCATTTAAAACCGACTCTGAAGACTTCAGTGACTATTATGTCACCTCCTTTTTCTTCTAATAAAGTATTGAACCCATTAAATTAAGTGTATTATAAATCACAAGACATTTTCTGTTAAAGCACTTTTTTTTAAATATTAATTATTTTCAAACTTATATCTCGCTTATGGTTAGTCCTACATGAAAAATGCAAATAACTATTTTGTAGGAAATTTTATCAGCTTTAATTTTAGTAAAAAGATAAAAATTGATAGGAGTAACTGTTTTCGAGATATAAGCAAGAAACTGTTACCTTAATTAAGCGCTTGCATATAAGCAAATTTAGTACTACTAGTATTATTATTATTAATGTTATTGATATTAATATGACGACTAAAAACGACTCTCAAGACTTTGGAGACTTCTATGTCTTCCCCTTTTTCCTCCACTAAAGTGTTAGTCTTAATTAATTTAGTTTAATTTCGGTTTTTCAAACATTTTATTTTAAAGCAAATTTTTGTTAAAGATTATTTATATCCAACTCTATAACTCGCTTATGGTTGGTCCTACAAGAAAAATGCAAGTAACTATTTTGTAGGAAATTTAATCAGCTTTAATCCTAAAAAAAAGATAAAAATTGATAGGAGTAACTGTTTTCGAGATATAAGCAAAAAACCAATAAGAAAACTGTAACTGTTACTGAAAAAAAATGTAATTCAGTTTTCAATTTTGAGACGAAGACGAAAATGCAGCATTTAAAATCGACTCTGAAAACTTCAGTGACTTTTATGTCACCTCCTTTTTCTTCTAATAAAGTATTGGACCCATTAAATTAAGTGTATTTTAAATCACAAGACATTTTCTGTTAAAGCACTTTTTTTTTAAATATTAATTATTATCAAACTTATTTTTCGCTTATGGTTAGTCCTACATAAAAAATGCATATTACTATTTTGTAGGAAATTTTATCACCTTTAATTTTAGTAAAAAGATAAAAATTGATAGGAGTAACTGTTTTCGAGATATAAGCAAGAAACCAAAAAACTGTTACCTTAATTAAGCGCTTGCATATAAGCAAATTTAGTACTAAAAACAACTCTGAAGACTTTGGTAACTTTTATAACTTCTCCTTTTTCCTCTACAAAAGTGTTAAACCCAATTAATTTAGTTTAATATCGGTTTTTCAAGCATTTTATTTTAAAGCAAATTTTTGTTAAATATTATTTATATCCAACTCTATAACTCGTTTATGCTTGGTTCTACAAGAAAAATGTAAATAACTATTTTGTTGGAAATTTTATCAGCTTTAATTTTGAAAAAAAGATAAAAATTGATAGGAGTAACTGTTTTCGAGATATAAGCATGAAACCAAAAAACTGTTACCTTAATTAAACGTTTGCATATAAGCAAATTTAGTACTATTAGTATTATTATTATTAATGTTATTGTTATTAATATGACGACTAAAGACGACTCTGAAACATTTAGTGACTTTTATGTCTTCTCCTTTTTCCTCTATTAAAGTGTTAGACACAGTTAATTTAGTTTAATTCTGGTTTTTCAAGCATTTTATTTTAAAGCAAATTTTTGTTAAATATTATTTATATCCAACTCTATAACTCGTTTATGCTTGGTCCTACAAAAAAAATGTAAATAACTATTTTGTTGGAAATTTTATCAGCATTAATTTTGGAAGAAAGATAAAATTTGATAGGAGTAACTGTTTTCGAGATATAAGCAAAAAACCAATAAGAAAACTGTGACTGTTACTGAACAAAAATGTAATCCAGTTTTCAATGTTTGAGACGAAGACGAAAATGCAGCATTTAAAAACGACTCTGAAGACTTCAGTGACTTTTATGTCACCTCCATTTTCTTCTAATAAAGTATTGGACCCAATAAATTAAGTGTATTTTACATCACAAGACATTTTCTGTTAAAGCACTTTTTTTTTAAATATTAATTATTTTCAAACTTATATCTCGCTTATGGTTAGTCCTACATGAAAAATGCAAATAACTATTTTGTAGGAAATTTTATCAGCTTTAATTTTAGTAAAAAGATAAAAATTGATAGGAGTAATTGTTTTCGAAATATAAGCAAGAAACTGTTACCTTAATTAAGCGCTTGCATATAAGCAAATTTAGTAATATTAGTATTATTATTATTAATGTTATTGTTATTAATATGACGACTAAAAACGACTCTCAAGACTTTGGTGACTTTTATGTCTTCTCCTTTTTCCTCTACTAAAGTGTTAGTCTTAATTAATTTAGTTTAATTTCGGTTTTCAAACATTTTATTTTAAGGCAAATTTTTGTTAAAGATTATTTATATCCAACTCTATAACTCGCTTATGGTTGATCCTACAAGAAAAATGCAAATAACTATTTTGTAGGAAATTTTATCAGCTTTAATTTTAGTAAAAAGATAAAAATTAATAGGAGTAACTGTTTTCGAGATATAAGCAAGAAACCAAAAAACTGTTACCTTAATTAAGCGCTTGCATATAAGCAAATTTAGTACTAAAAACCACTCTGAAGACTTTGGTGACTTTTATGTCTTCTCCTTTTTCCTCTACTAAAGTGTTAGACCCAATTAATTTGGTTTAATATCGGTTTTTCAAACATTTTATTTTAAAGAAAATTTTTGTTAAAGATTATTTATATCCAACTCTATAACTCGCTTATGGTTGGTCCTACAAAAAAATGCAAATAACTATTTTGTAGGAAATTTTATCAGCTTTAATTTTGAAAAAGAGATAAAAATTGATAGGAGTAACTGTTTTCGAGATATAAGCAAGAAACCAAAAAACTGTTACCTTAATTAAGCGCTTGCATATAAGCAAATTTAGTACTAAAAACCACTCTGAAGACTCTGGTGACTTTTATGTCTTCTCCTTTTTCCTCTACTAAAGTGTTAGACCCAATTAATTTGGTTTAATATCGGTTTTTCAAACATTTTATTTTAAAGAAAATTTTTGTTAAAGATTATTTATATCCAACTCTATAACTCGCTTATGGTTGGTCCTACAAAAAAATGCAAATAACTATTTTGTAGGAAATTTTATCAGCTTTAATTTTGAAAAAGAGATAAAAATTGATAGGTGTAACTGTTTTCGAGATATAAGCAAGAAGCCAAAAAACTGTTGCCTTAATAAAGCGCTTGCATATAAGCAAATTTAGTACTATTAGTATTATTATTATTAATGTTATTGTTATTAATATGACGATTAAAAACGACTCTGAAGACTTTGGTGACTTTTACGTCTCCTCCTTTTTCCTCTACTAAAGTGTTAGACCCAATTAATTTAGTTTAATTTCGGTTTTTCAAACATTTTATTTTAAAGCAAATTTTTGTTAAAGATTATTTATATCCAACTCTATAACTCGCTTATGGTTGGTCCTACAAAAAAAATGCTAAAAACTATTTTGTAGGAAATTTTATCAGCTTTAATTTTGAAGAAAAGATAAAAATTTATAGGAGTAACTGTTTTCGAGATATAAGCAAAAAACCAAAGTGAAAACTGTAACAGTTACTGAACAAAAATGTAATTCAGTTTTCAATGTTTGAGACGTAGACGAAAATGCAGCATTTAAAAACGACTCTGAAGACTTCAGTGACTTTTAAGTCACCTCCTTTTTCTTCTAATAAAGTATTGGACCCAATAAATTAAGTGTATTTTAAATAACAAGACATTTTTTGTTAAAGCACTTTTTTTTAAATGTTGATTATTTTCAAACTTATATCTCGCTTATGGTTAGTCCTATATGAAAAATGCAAAAAACTATTTTGTAGGAAATTTTATCAGCTTTAATTTTAGTAAAAAGATAAAAATTGATAGGAGTAACTGTTTTCGAGATATAAGCAAGAAACCAAAAAACTGTCACCTTAATTAAGCGTTTGCATACAAGCAAATTTAGTACTATTAGTATTATTATTATTAATGTTGATGTTATTAGTATGACGATTAAAGACGACTCTGCAACCTTTAGTGACTTTTATGTTTTCTCCTTTTTCCTCTACTAAAGTGTTAGACACAATTAATTTTGTTTAATTTCAGTATTTCAAACATTTTATTTTAAAGCAAATTTTTGTTAAATATTATTTATATCCATCTTTATAACTCGCTTATACTTGGTCCTACAAGAAAAATGCAAATAACTATTTTGTAGGAAATTTTATCAGCTTTAATTTTAGTAAAAAGATAAAAATTGATAGGAGTAACTGTTTTCGAGATATAAGCAAGAAACCAAAAAACTGTTACCTTAATAAAGCGCTTGCATATAAGCAAATTTAGTACTATTAGTATTATTATTATTAATGTTATTGTTATTAATATGACGATTAAAAACGACTCTGAAGACTTTGGTGACTTTTACGTCTCCTCCTTTTTCCTCTACTAAAGTGTTAGACCCAATTAATTTAGTTTAATATCGGTTTTTCAAACATTTTATTTTAAAGCAAATTTTTGTTAAAGATTATTTATATCCAAATCTATAACTCGCTTATGGTTGGTCCTACAAAAAAAATGCTAAAAACTATTTTGTAGGAAATTTTATCAGCTTTAATTTTTAAGGAAAGATAAAAATTTATAGGAGTAACTGTTTTCGAGATATAAGCAAAAAACCAAAGTGAAAACTGTAACAGTTACTGAACAAAAATGTAATTCAGTTTTTAATGTTTGAGACGTAGACGAAAATGCAGCATTTAAAAACGACTCTGAAAACTTCAGTGACTTTTAAGTCACCTCCTTTTTCCTCTAATAAAGTATTGGACCCAATAAATTAAGAGTATTTTAAATCACAAGACATTTTCTGTTAAAGCACTTTTTTTTTAAATATTAATTATTTTCAAACTTATATCTCGCTTATGGTTAGTCCTACATAAAAAATGCAAATAACTATTTTGTAGGAAATTTTATCAGCTTTAATTTTAGTAAAAAGATAAAAATTGATAGGAGTAACTGTTTTCGAAATATAAGCAAGAAACTGTTGCCCTAATTAAGCGCTTGCATATAAGCAAATTTAGTAATATTAGTATTATTATTATTAATGTTATTGTTATTAATATGACGACTAAAAACGACTCTCAAGACTTTGGTGACTTTTATGTCTTCTCCTTTTTCCTCTACTAAAGTGTTAGTCTTAATTAATTTAGTTTAATTTCGGTTTTCAAACATTTTATTTTAAGGCAAATTTTTGTTAAAGATTATTTATATCCAACTCTATAACTCGCTTATGGTTGATCCTACGAGAAAAATGCAAATAACTATTTTGTAGGAAATTTTATCAGCTTGAATTTTGAAAAAAAGATAAAAATTGATAGGAGTAACTGTTTTCGAGATATAAGCAAAAAACCAATAAGAAAACTGTAACCGTTACTGAACAAAAATGTAATTCAGTTTTCAATGTTTGAGACAAAGACGAAAATGCAGCATTTAAAATCGACTCTGAAGACTTCAGTAACTTTTATGTCACCTCCTTTTTCTTCTAATAAAGTATTGGACCCATTAAATTAAGTGTATTTTAAATCACAAGACATTTTCTGTTAAAGCACTTTTTTTTTAAATATTAATTACTTTCAAACTTACATCTTGCTTATGGTTAGTCCTACATAAAAAATGCAAATTACTATTTTGTAGGAAATTTTATCAGCTTTAATTTTAATAAAAAGATAAAAATTAATAGGAGTAACTGTTTTCGAGATATAAGCAAGAAACCAAAAAACTGTTACCTTAATTAAGCGCTTGCATATAAGCAAATTTAGTACTAAAAACCACTCTGAAGACTTTGGTGACTTTTATGTCTTCTTCTTTTTCCTCTACTAAAGTGTTAGACCCAATTAATTTGGTTTAATATCGGTTTTTCAAACATTTTATTTTAAAGAAAATTTTTGTTAAAGATTATTTATATCCAACTCTATAACTCGCTTATGGTTGGTCCTACAAAAAAATGCAAATAACTATTTTGTAGGAAATTTTATCAGCTTTAATTTTGAAAAAGAGATAAAAATTGATAGGAGTAACTGTTTTCGAGATATAAGCAAGAAGCCAAAAAACTGTTACCTTAATAAAGCGCTTGCATATAAGCAAATTTAGTACTATTAGTATTATTATTATTAATGTTATTGTTATTAATATGACGATTAAAAACGACTCTGAAGACTTTGGTGACTTTTACGTCTCCTCCTTTTTCCTCTACTAAAGTGTTAGACCCAATTAATTTAGTTTAATTTCGGTTTTTCAAACATTTTATTTTAAAGCAAATTTTTGTTAAAGATTATTTATATCCAACTCTATAACTCGCTTATGGTTGGTCCTACAAAAAAAATGCTAAAAACTATTTTGTAGGAAATTTTATCAGCTTTAATTTTGAAGAAAAGATAAAAATTTATAGGAGTAACTGTTTTCGAGATATAAGCAAAAAACCAAAGTGAAAACTGTAACAGTTACTGAACAAAAATGTAATTCAGTTTTCAATGTTTGAGACATAGACGAAAATGCAGCATTTAAAAACGACTCTGAAGACTTCAGTGACTTTTAAGTCACCTCCTTTTTCTACTAATAAAGTATTGGACCCAATAAATTAAGTGTATTTTAAATCACAAGACATTTTTGTTAAAGCACTTTTTTTTAAATATTGATTATTTTCAAACTAATATCTCGCTTATGGTTAGTCCTATATGAAAAATGCAAAAAACTGTTTTGTAGGAAATTTTATCAGCTTTAATTTTAGTAAAAAAATAAAAATTGATAGGAGTAACTGTTTTCGAGATATAAGCAAGAAACCAAAAAACTGTCACCTTAATTAAGCGTCTGCATACAAGCAAATTTAGTACTATTAGTATTATTATTATTAATGTTGATGTTATTAGTATGACGATTAAAGACGACTCTGCAACCTTTAGTGACTTTTATGTCTTCTCCTTTTTCCTCTACTAAAGTGTTAGACACAATTAATTTAGTTTAATTTCAGTATTTCAAACATTTTATTTTAAAGCAAATTTTTGTTAAATATTATTCATATCCATCTTTATAACTCGCTTATACTTGGTCCTACAAGAAAAATGCAAATAACTATTTTGTAGGAAATTTTATCAGCTTTAATTTTAGTAAAAAGATAAAAATTGATAGGAGTAACTGTTTTCGAGATATAAGCAAGAAACCAAAAAACTGTTACCTTAATAAAGCGCTTGCATATAAGCAAATTTAGTAATATTACTATTATTATTAATGTTATTGTTATTAATATGACGACTAAAAACGACTCTCAAGACTTTGGTGACTTTTATGTCTTCTCCTTTTTCCTCTACTAAAGTGTTAGTCTTAATTAATTTAGTTTAATTTCGGTTTTCAAACATTTTATTTTAAGGCAAATTTTTGTTAAAGACTATTTATATCCAACTCTATAACTCGCTTATGGTTGATCCTACGAGAAAAATGCAAATAACTATTTTGTAGGAAATTTTATCAGCTTGAATTTTGAAAAAAAGATAAAAATTGATAGGAGTAACTGTTTTCGAGATATAAGCAAAAAACCAATAAGAAAACTGTAACCGTTACTGAACAAAAATGTAATTCAGTTTTCAATGTTTGAGACAAAGACGAAAATGCAGCATTTAAAATCGACTCTGAAGACTTCAGTAACTTTTATGTCACCTCCTTTTTCTTCTAATAAAGTATTGGACCCATTAAATTAAGTGTATTTTAAATCACAAGACATTTTCTGTTAAAGCACTTTTTTTTTAAATATTAATTACTTTCAAACTTACATCTCGCTTATGGTTAGTCCTACATAAAAAATGCAAATTACTATTTTGTAGGAAATTTTATCAGCTTTTATTTTAATAAAAAGATAAAAATTAATAGGAGTAACTGTTTTCGAGATATAAGCAAGAAACCAAAAAACTGTTACCTTAATTAAGCGCTTGCATATAAGCAAATTTAGTACTAAAAACCACTCTGAAGACTTTGGTGACTTTTATGTCTTCTTTTTTTTCCTCTACTAAAGTGTTAGACCCAATTAATTTGGTTTAATATCGGTTTTTCAAACATTTTATTTTAAAGAAAATTTTTGTTAAAGATTATTTATATCCAACTCTATAACTCGCTTATGGTTGGTCCTACAAAAAAATGCAAATAACTATTTTGTAGGAAATTTTATCAGCTTTAATTTTGAAAAAGAGATAAAAATTGATAGGAGTAACTGTTTTCGAGATATAAGCAAGAAGCCAAAAAACTGTTACCTTAATAAAGCGCTTGCATATAAGCAAATTTAGTACTATTAGTATTATTATTATTAATGTTATTGTTATTAATATGACGATTAAAAACGACTCTGAAGACTTTGGTGACTTTTACGTCTCCTCCTTTTTCCTCTACTAAAGTGTTAGACCCAATTAATTTAGTTTAATTTCGGTTTTTCAAACATTTTATTTTAAAGCAAATTTTTGTTAAAGATTATTTATATCCAACTCTATAACTCGCTTATGGTTGGTCCTACAAAAAAAATGCTAAAAACTATTTTGTAGGAAATTTTATCAGCTTTAATTTTGAAGAAAAGATAAAAATTTATAGGAGTAACTGTTTTCGAGATATAAGCAAAAAACCAAAGTGAAAACTGTAACAGTTACTGAACAAAAATGTAATTCAGTTTTCAATGTTTGAGACATAGACGAAAATGCAGCATTTAAAAACGACTCTGAAGACTTCAGTGACTTTTAAGTCACCTCCTTTTTCTACTAATAAAGTATTGGACCCAATAAATTAAGTGTATTTTAAATCACAAGACATTTTTGTTAAAGCACTTTTTTTTAAATATTGATTATTTTCAAACTAATATCTCGCTTATGGTTAGTCCTATATGAAAAATGCAAAAAACTATTTTGTAGGAAATTTTATCAGCTTTAATTTTAGTAAAAAAATAAAAATTGATAGGAGTAACTGTTTTCGAGATATAAGCAAGAAACCAAAAAACTGTCACCTTAATTAAGCGTCTGCATACAAGCAAATTTAGTACTATTAGTATTATTATTATTAATGTTGATGTTATTAGTATGACGATTAAAGACGACTCTGCAACCTTTAGTGACTTTTATGTCTTCTCCTTTTTCCTCTACTAAAGTGTTAGACACAATTAATTTAGTTTAATTTCAGTATTTCAAACATTTTATTTTAAAGCAAATTTTTGTTAAATATTATTCATATCCATCTTTATAACTCGCTTATACTTGGTCCTACAAGAAAAATGCAAATAACTATTTTGTAGGAAATTTTATCAGCTTTAATTTTAGTAAAAAGATAAAAATTGATAGGAGTAACTGTTTTCGAGATATAAGCAAGAAACCAAAAAACTGTTACCTTAATAAAGCGCTTGCATATAAGCAAATTTAGTAATATTACTATTATTATTAATGTTATTGTTATTAATATGACGACTAAAAACGACTCTCAAGACTTTGGTGACTTTTATGTCTTCTCCTTTTTCCTCTACTAAAGTGTTAGTCTTAATTAATTTAGTTTAATTTCGGTTTTTCAAACATTTTACTTTAAAGCAAATTTTTGTTAAAGATTATTTATATCCAACTCTATAACTCGCTTATGGTTGGTCCTACAAGAAAAATGCAAATAACTATTTTGTAGGAAATTTTATCAGCTTAAATCTTGAAAAATAGATAAAAATTGATAGGAGTAACTGTTTTCGAGATATAAGCAAAAAACCAATAAGAAAACTGTAACTGTTACTGAACAAAAATGTAATTCAGTTTTCAATGTTTGAGACAAAGACCAAAATGCAGGATTTAAAATCGACTCTGATGACTTCAGTGACTTTTATGGCACCTCCTTTTTCTTCTAATAAAGTATTGGACCCATTAAATTAAGTGTATTTTAAATCACAAGACATTTTCTGTTAAAGCACTTTTTTTTTAAATATTAATTATTTTCAAACTTACATCTCGCTTATGGTTAGTCCTACATGAAAAATGCAAATTACTATTTTGTAGGAAATTTTATCAGCTTTAATTTTAGTAAAAAGATAAAAATTAATAGGAGTAACTGTTTTCGAGATATAAGCAAGAAACCAAAAAACTGTTACCTTAATTAAGCGCTTGCATATAAGCAAATTTAGTACTAGAAACAACTCTGAAGACTTTGGTGACTTTTATGTCTTCTCCTTTTTCCTCTACTAAAGTGTTAGACCCAATTAATTTGGTTTAATATTGGTTTTCCCAACATTTTATTTTAAAGCAAATTTTTGTTAAAGATTATTTATATCCAACTCTATAACTCGTTTATGGTTGGTTCTACAAAAAAATGCAAATAACTATTTTGTAGGAAATTTTATCAGCTTTAATTTTGAAAAAGAGATAAAAATTGATAGGAGTAACTGTTTTCGAGATATAAGCAAGAAACCAAAAAACTGTTACCATAATTAAGCGTTTGCATATAAGCAAATTTAGTACTATTAGTATTATTATTATTAATGTTAGTGTTATTAATATGACGACTAAAGACGACTCTGAAATATTTAGTGACTTTTATGTCTTCTCCTTTTTTCTCTACTAAAGTGTTAGACACAATTAATTTAGTTTAATTCCGGTTTTTCAAGCATTTTATTTTAAAGCAAATTTTTGTTAAATATTATTTATATCCAACTCTATAACTCGTTTATGCTTGGTCCTACAAGAAAAATGTAAATAACTATTTTGTTAGAAATTATTTCAACTTTAATTTTGGAAGAATTTGAATAGGAGTAACTGTTTTCGAGATATAACCAAAAAATCAATAAGAAAACTGTAACTGTTACTGAACAAAAATGTAATTCAGTTTTCAATGTTTGAGACGAAGACGAAAATGCAGCATTTACTGTCACCTCCTTTTTCTTCTAATTAAGTATTGGACCCAATAAATTAAGTGTATTTTAAATCACAAGACATTTTCTGTTAAAACACATTTTTTTTTAATTATTAATTATTTTCAAACTTATATCTCGCTTATGGTTAGTTCTACATGAAAAATGCAAATAACTATTTTATAGGAAATTTTATCACCTTTAAGTTTGGTGAAAAGTTAAAAATTGATAGAAGTAACTGTTTTCGAGATATAAGCAAAAAACAAAAAAACTGTTACCTTAATTAAGCGCTTCCATATAAGCAAATTTAGTACTACTAGTATTGTTATTATAAATGTTATTGTTATTAATATGACGACTAAAGACAACTCTAAGACTTTAGTGACTTTTATGTCTCCTCCTTTTTCTTTTACTAAAGTGTTAGACACAATTAATTTAGTTTAATTTCAGTTTTTCAAACATTTTATTTTAAAGCAATTTTTTGTTAAATATTAAAAACTATAAAATGGCTTAGATTGCCTAAAAACACAGATCACACATGATCTTTTGCATAGAAATGAGAAAACGCTCATGTAACACACAAAATAAGCTTCATTTTTCCTTATTAAAAGTATTAACATTATTATTACTTTTGTTACTATTACTATTATTATTATTATTATTATTATTATTATTATTATTATTATTGTTATTATTATTATTATTATTATTATTATTATTATTATTAAAAAATTATATTAAACAGACAGAAAACGTATTCTGACACAAAAAAACGAATTACGTTATAGACTTGACGAGAACGGCGTATCTCGGACTCTTATAGGACTCTTATAGGGTCAAAAAGTATCAGTTTGAATTAAAACAAATTATTTTTGTTGACTCTCAGTCTGAATTGTTTATCAGTTCAAACAAAAACGGCTTATTTTAGACGATCTTTTGCTTTGAACAAGAAAACTTATATCGAACAGACTAAAAACGTATTAATCTGGCATAAATGAGCAATTTATGTATCACTTTGGATAAAGGCAGCTAATCCTATTCGTTTCATTGCTCAAAATTGACAAAATTGTTAATAAATCTAACAAAAACGCTGTATTCTAGCACAAAATACTAATTACATTATAGTTTCGACGAGAATAGCTTATTTGGAATGATTCTATGCTTCCAAACGAGTAAATTTTTATTAAACAGATGCCAAACATCATGTTTTGTTCTATAAAGACATTTTATATTGCAGTTTGTATTAAAACAAAATATTTTCGTTGATCCTTTGTTAGAAGCAGCAAACCTAACATTTAAGAATCTGAAAACTTTGTATTCGGACACAAACCACCGAATTTTGTATCAGTTTAGACAAAAACGGTTGATTTTCGACAATATTTTGCTTTGAACAAGAAAACTTTTATCAAACTGACTAAAAACGTCTTGTTTTAGCACAAAACAAAAGATTTGCTTTATAATCTTAACGAGAGCTGTTAATTTCAAACGGTTCTATGCTTTGAAACGAGTAAACTTTCTCTGAACAGAGGAAAAACACCTTATTTCGCCTTTTAAAAACGATTCATGCCACAGTTTGGATAAAAACCAATTATTTTCGTTAATTCATTGTTACAAACAAGACACCTTACATCAAAGTAACTGAAAACCCCTTATTCAGTCACAGAAATTCGAATTACGTTTCAGTCTGAACAAAAACTGCTTACTTTAGACGATCCTTTGTTTTGAATACAAAAACTTACATTAAAAAGATTAAAAACGTCTTATTCTGGCTGAAAACTGCAAATTATATATTACTCTAGATAAAAGCAATTTATCCTGATTACTGATTACTCCTTTACTTAGAATAGAGTAAACTTGTATAAAACTTAATGAAAACTTTAAATTTCGTCTCAAAGAAATAAATTACGTTATAGTTTTGACCAGCACTGTTTATTTCAAACGATTTTATGATTCGAAACTAATGAACTTTTATGGGGCCGATGCAAAACCACATATTACCATATAAAGCGTTTTAAAGCAAATTATTACCTTTTGCAACAAGAAATTTCACGTCAAAGAAACTGAAAACTTCGTATCCATGCACAAATATCGAATTACGTATCAGTTTAGGCAAATACAGCTTATTTTAAACGATTCCTTGCTATAAACAAAAAAAATTTTATCAAACACATTGAAAACGTCTTATTCTCGAAAATAAGAGCAAATTATGTATCAGCTTTAACAAAAGCGGATTACTCTGTTTGATTCTATGCTTAGAGTAGAGTAAACTACTATAAAACGTAATGAAAACTCTATATTCAAGCTCAAAAGAACAAATTACGTTATAGTTTTGACAAAAAAAAAATATTTCGGACGATTACATACTTCGAAGTAAGCAAACTTTAATTGAACAAGTGCAAAAGCTAATACTTTGCTTTAAAATAACGATTTATGTGGTAATATGGTATTTTGCATCTGTCCTATAAAAGTTTACTCGTTTCGCTCCATTGAATCATTAGAAATAAATTATTTTGACACAACAACGAAAATAATTTGTTTTTGTTTAAACTGTAACATGTCGTTTTTATAAAACGAACAAAGACGTTTGGCATCTGTTTAGTGAAAGTTTTTTCGTTTGGGGGCATAAAATCGTTTGAAATTAACAGTTCTGGTCAAAACTATACCTTAAATTATTTCTTTGAGACGAAATTTAAAGTTTTCATTAAGTTTTATACAAGTTTGCTCTATTCTAAGCAAAGGAGTAATCAGGATAAACTGCTTTTATCCAAAGTAATACATAATTTGCAGTTTTGAGCCAGAATAAGACGTTTTTAATCTTTTTAATGTAAGTTTTTGTATTCAAAACAAAGGATCGTCTAAAGTAAGCAGTTTTTGTCCAGACTGAAACGTAATTCGAATTTCTGTGCCTGAATAAGGGGTTTTCAGTTACTTTGATGTAAGGTTTCTTGTTTGTAACAATGAATTAACGAAAATAATTGGTTTTTATCCTAACTTTGGCATGAATCGTTTTTAAAAGGCGAAATAAGATGTTTTTCCTCTGTTCAGTGAAAGTTTACTCGTTTCAAAGCATAGAACCGTTTGAAATTAAGAGCTCTCGTTAAGACTATAACGCAAATCTTTTGTTTTGTGCTAAAATAAGACGTTTTTAGTCAGTTTGATATAAGTTTTCTTGTTCAAAGCAAAATATTGTCGAAAATCAACAGATTTTGTCTAAACTGATACAAAATTCGATGGTTTATGTCCGAATAGAAAGTTTTCAGATTCTTTAATGTTAGGTTTGCTGCTTCGAACAAAGAATCAACGAAAATATTTTGTTTTAATACAAACTGCAATATAAAATGTCTTTATAGGACAAAACATGATGTTTGGCATCTGTTTAATAAAAATTTACTCGTTTGGAAGCATAGAATCATTCCAAATAAGTTATTCTCGTCGAAACTATAATGTAATTAGTATTTTGTGCTAGAATACAGCGTTTTTGTTAGATTTATTAACAATTTTGTCTATTTTGAGCAATGAAACGAATAGGATTAGCTGCCTTTATCCAAAGTGATACATAAATTGCTCTTTTATGCCAGATTAATACGTTTTTAGTCTGTTCGATATAAGTTTTCTTGTTCAAAACAAAAGATCGTCTAAAATAAGCCGTTTTTGTTTGAACTGATAAACAATTCAGACTGAGAGTCAACAAAAATAATTTGTTTTAATTCAAACTGATACTTTTTGACCCTATAAGAGTCCTATAAGAGTCCGAGGTACGCCGTTCTCGTCAAGTCTATAACGTAATTCGTTTTTTTGTGTCAGAATACGTTTTCTGTCTGTTTAATATAATTTTTTAATAATAATAATAATAATAATAATAATAACAATAATAATAATAATAATAATAATAATAATAATAATAGTAATAGTAACAAAAGTAATAATAATGTTAATACTTTTAATAAGGAAAAATGAAGCTTATTTTGTGTGTTACATGAGCGTTTTCTCATTTCTATGCAAAAGATCATGTGTGATCTGTGTTTTTAGGCAATCTAAGCCATTTTATAGTTTTTAGGCAAGAAATTGTCTAAAATTAATAACTCATTTTAAAACTGGTATAAAAACATTTACTATACAAAAGTTATAATCGGTTTTTAATAATATTAATAATAATAATAATAATAATAATAATAGTAATAATAATAATAAAAATAATAGTAATAATAATAATAATAATAAAAATAATAATAATAATAATAGTAATAAAAGTAATCTTAGTTTTCTAAGCACAAATGAAGCTTATTTTGTGTTATATGAGCGTTTTCTCATTTCTATGCAAGAGATCATCTGTGATCTGTGTTTTTAGGCAAGAAATTGTCTAAAATTAATAACTCATTTTAAAACTGGTATAAAAACATTTACTATACAAAAGTTATAATCGGTTTTTAATAATAATAATATTAATAATAAAAATAATAATAATAATAATAATAATAATAATAATAATAGTAATAATAATAAAAATAATAGTAATAATAATAATAATAAAAATAATAGTAATAGTAGTAATAAAAGTAAGCTTAGTTTTCTAAGCAAAAATGAAGCTTATTTTGTGTTATATGAGCGTGTTCTCATTTCTATGCAAGAGATCATCTGTGATCTGTGTTTTTAGGCAAGAAATTGTCTAAAATTAATAACTCATTTTAAAACTGGTATAAAAACATTTACTATACAAAAGTTATAATCGGTTTTTAATAATAATATTATTATTAATAATAGTAATAATAATATTAATAATAATAATAATAATAATAATAGTAATAATAATAATAGTAATAATAATAAAAATAATAGTAATAATAATAATAAAAATAATAATAATAGTAGTAATAAAAGTAAGCTTAGTTTTCTAAGCAAAAATGAAGCTTATTTTGTGTTATATGAGCGTTTTCTTATTTCTATGCAAGAGATCATCTGTGATCTGTGTTTTTAGGCAAGAAATTGTCTAAAATTAATAACTCATTTTAAAACTGGTATAAAAACATTTACTATACAAAAGTTATAATCGGTTTTTAATAATAATAATATTAATAATAATAATAATAATAATAATAATAATAGTAATAATAATAATAAAAATAATAGTAATAATAATAATGATAATAATAATAATAATAATAATAGTAGTAATAAAAGTAAGCTTAGTTTTCTAAGCAAAAATGAAGCTTATTTTGTGTTAGATGAGCGTTTTCTCATTTCTATGCAAAAGATCATGTGTGATCTGTGTTTTTAGGCAATCTAAGCCATTTTATAGTTTTTAATATTTAACAAAAAATTGTTTTAAAATAAAATGTTTGAAAAACTGAAATTAAACTAAATTAATTGTGTCTAACACTTTAGTAAAAGAAAAAGGAGGAGACATAAAAGTCACTAAAGTCTTAGAGTTGTCTTTAGTCGTCATATTAATAACAATAACATTTATAATAACAATACTAGTAGTACTAAATTTGCTTATATGGAAGCGCTTAATTAAGGTAACAGTTTTTTTGTTTTTTGCTTATATCTCGAAAACAGTTACTTCTATCAATTTTTAACTTTTCACCAAAATTAAAGGTGATAAAATTTCCTATAAAATAGTTATTTGCATTTTTCATGTAGAACTAACCATAAGCGAGATATAAGTTTGAAAATAATTAATAATTAAAAAAAAATGTGTTTTAACAGAAAATGTCTTGTGATTTAAAATACACTTAATTTATTGGGTCCAATACTTAATTAGAAGAAAAAGGAGGTGACAGTAAATGCTGCATTTTCGTTTTCGTCTCAAACATTGAAAACTGAATTACATTTTTGTTCAGTAACAGTTACAGTTTTCTTATTAATTTTTTGCTTATATCTCGAAAACAGTTACTCCTATCAAATTTTATCATTCTTCCAAAATTAAAGTTGAAAAAATTTCTAACAAAATAGTTATTTACATTTTTCTTGTAGGACCAAGCATAAACGAGTTATAGAGTTGGATATAAATAATATTTAACAAAAATTTGCTTTAAAATAAAATGCTTGAAAAACCGGAATTAAACTAAATTAATTGTGTCTAACACTTTAGTAGAGGAAAAAGGAGAAGACATAAAAGTCACTAAATGTTTCAGAGTCGTCTTTAGTCGTCATATTAATAACACTAACATTAATAATAATAATACTAATAGTACTAAATTTGCTTATATGCAAACGCTTAATTATGGTAACAGTTTTTTGGTTTCTTGCTTATATCTCGAAAACAGTTACTCCTATCAATTTTTATCTTTTTTTCAAAATTAAAGCTGATAAAATTTCCTACAAAATAGTTATTTGCATTTTTCTTGTAGGACCAACCATAAGCGAGTTATAGAGTTGGATATAAATAATCTTTAACAAAAATTTGCTTTAAAATAAAATGTTTGAAAAACCGAAATTAAACTAAATTAATTGGGTCTAACACTTTAGTAGAGGAAAAAGGAGAAGACATAAAAGTCACCAAAGTCTTGAGAGTCGTTTTTAGTCGTCATATTAATAACAATAACATTAATAATAATAGTAATAGTACTAAATTTGCTTATATGCAAGCGCTTTATTAAGGTAACAGTTTTTTGGTTTCTTGCTTATATCTCAAAAACAGTTACTCCTATCAATTTTTATCTTTTTACTAAAATTAAAGCTGATAAAATTTCCTACAAAATAATTATTTGCATTTTTCTTGTAGGACCAAGTATAAGCGAGTTATAAAGATGGATATAAATAATATTTAACAAAAATTTGCTTTAAAATAAAATGTTTGAAATACTGAAATTAAACTAAATTAATTGTGTATAACACTTTAGTAGAGGAAAAAGGAGAAGACATAAAAGTCACTAAAGTCTTCAGAGTGGTTTTTAGTACTAAATTTGCTTATATGCAAGCGCTTAATTAAGGTAACAGTTTTTTGGTTTCTTGCTTATATCTCGAAAACAGTTACTTCTATTAATTTTTATCTTTTTACTAAAATTAAAGCTGATAAAATTTCTTACAAAATAGTTTTTTGCATTTTTCATATAGGACTAACCATAAGCGAGATATGTTTGAAAATAATCAATATTTAAAAAAAAGTGCTTTAACAAAAAATGTCTTGTGATTTAAAATACACTTAATTTATTGGGTCCAATACATTATTAGAAGAAAAAGGAGGTGACTTAAAAGTCACTGAAGTCTTTAGAGTCGATTTTAAATGCTGCATTTTCGTCTTTGTCTCAAACATTGAAAACTGAATTACATTTTTGTTCAGTAACAGTTACAGTTTTCTTATTGGTTTTTTGCTTATATCTCGAAAACAGTTACTCCTATCAAATTTTATCATTCTTCCTAAATTAAAGCTGATAAAATTTCCAACAAAATAGTTATTTACATTTTTCTTGTAGGACCAAGCATAAACGAGTTATAGAGTTGGATATAAATAATATTTAACAAAAATTTGCTTTAAAATAAAATGCTTGAAAAACCGGAATTAAACTAAATTAATTGTGTCTAACACTTTAGTAGAGGAAAAAGGAGAAGACATAAAAGACACTAAATGTTTCAGAGTCGTCTTTAGTCGTCATATTAATAACAATAACATTAATAATAATAATACTAATAGTACTAAATTTGCTTATATGCAAACGCTTAATTAAGGTAACAGTTTTTTGGTTTCTTGCTTATATCTCGAAAACAGTTACTCCTATTAATTTTTATCTTTTTACTAAAATTAAAGCTGATAAAATTTCCTACAAAATAGTAATTTGCATTTTTCATGTAGGACCAACCATAAGCGAGATGTAAGTTTGAAAATAATTAATATTTAAAAAAAAAGTGCTTTAACAGAAAATGCCTTGTGATTTAAAATACACTTAATTTATTGGGTCCAATACTTAATTAGAAGAAAAAGGAGGTGACAGAAAATGCTGCATTTTCGTCTTCGTCTCAAACATTTAAAACTGAATTACATTTTTGTTTAGTAACTGTAACAGTTTTCACTTTGGGTTTTTGCTTATATCTCGAAAACAATTACTCCTATTAATTTTTATCTTTTTTTCAAAATTAAAGCTGATAAAATTTCCTACAAAATAGTTATGTGCAGTTTTTTTGAAAGACCAACCATAAGCGAGTTATAGAGTTGGATATAAATAATCTTTAACAAAAATTTGCTTTAAAATAAAATGTTTGAAAAACCTAAATTAAACTAAATTAATTGAGTCTAACACTTTAGTATAGGAAAAAGGAGAAGACATAAAAGTCACCAAAGTCTTCAGAGTCGTTTTTGGTCGTCATATTAATAACAATAACATTAATAATAATAATACTAATAGTACTATATTTGCTTATATGCAAGCGCTTTATTAAGGTAACAGTTTTTTGGTTTCTTGCTTATATTGAACAAGTGCAAAAGCTAATACTTTGCTTTAAAATAACGATTTATGTGGTAATATGGTATTTTGCATCTGTCCTATAAAAGTTTACTCGTTTCGCTCCATTGAATCATTCGAAATAAATTATTTTGACACAACAACGAAAATAATTTGTTTTTGTTTAAACTGTAACATGTCGTTTTTATAAAACGAACTAAGACGTTTGGCATCTGTTTAGAGAAAGTTTTCTCGTTTGGGGGCATAAAATCGTTTCAAATTAACAGTTCTGGTCAAAACTATAACGTAAATTATTTCTTTGAGACGAAATTTAAAGTTTTCATTAAGTTTTATACAAGTTTGCTCTATTCTAAGCAAAGGAGTAATCAGGATAAACTGCTTTTATCCAAAGTAATACATAATTTGCAGTTTTGAGCCAGAATAAGACGTTTTTAATCTTTTTAATGTAAGTTTTTGTATTCAAAATAAAGGATCGTCTAAAGTAAGAAGTTTTTGTCCAGACTGAAACGTAATTCGAATTTCTGTGCCTGAATAAGGGGTTTTCAGTTACTTTGATGTAAGGTTTCTTGTTTGTAACAATGAATTAACGAAAATAATTGGTTTTTATCCTAACTGGGGCATGAATCGTTTTTAAAAGGCGAAATAAGATGTTTTTCCTCTGTTCAGTGAAAGTTTACTCGTTTCAAAGCATAGAACCGTTTGAAATTAACAGCTCTCGTTAAGACTATAACGCAAATCTTTTGTTTTGTGCTAAAATAAGACGTTTTTAGTCAGTTTGATATAAGTTTTCTTGTTCAAAGCAAAATATTGTCGAAAATCAACCGATTTTGTCTAAACTGATACAAAATTCGGTGGTTTGTGTCCGAATACAAAGTTTTCAAATTCTTTAATGTTAGGTTTGCTGCTTCGAACAAAGAATCAACGAAAATATTTTGTTTTAATACAAACAGCAATATAAAATGTCTTTATAGGACAAAACATGATGTTTGGCATCTGTTTAATAAAAATTTACTCGTTTGGAAGCATAGAATCATTCCAAATAAGCTATTCTCGTCGAAACTTTAATGTAATTAGTATTTGGTGCTAGAATACAGCGTTTTTGTTAGATTTATTGACAATTTTGTCCATTTTAAGCAATGAAACGAATAGGATTAGCTGCCTTTATCCAAAGTGATACATAAATTGCTCTTTTATGCCAGATTAATACGTTTTTACTCTGTTCGATGTAAGTTTTCTTGTTTAAAGCAAAAGATCGTCTAAAATAAACCGTTTTTGTTTGAACTGATAAACAATTCAGATTGAGAGTCAACAAAAATAATTTGTTTTAATCCAAACTGATACTTTTTGACCCTATAACAGTCCTATAAGAGTCCGAGATACGCTGTTCTCGTCAAGTCTATAACGTAATTCGTTTTTTTGTGTCAGAATACGACGTTATCTGTCTGTTTAATATAATTTTTTAATAATAATAATAATAATAACAATAATAATAATAATAACAATAATAATAATAATAATAATAATAATAATAATAATAATAATAATGATAGTAATAGTAACAAAAGTAATAATAATGTTAATACTTTTAATAAGGAAAAATGAAGCTTATTTTGTGTTACATGAGCGTTTTCTCATTTCTATGCAAAAGATCATGTGTGATCTGTGTTTTTAGGCAATCTAAGCCATTTTATAGTTTTTAGGCAAGAAATTGTCTAAAATAAATCACTTATTTTAAAACTGGTATAAAAACATTTACTATACAAAAGTTATAATCGGTTTTTAATAATAATAATAATAATAATAGTAATAATAATAATAATAATAATAATAATAATAATAATAATAATAATAATAATAATAATAATAATAATAATAATAATAATAATAATAATACTTATAATAATAAATTTCTTTCTAAATTAAAGCTTAGTTTTTCTAAGCAAAAATGAAGCTTATTTTGTGTTATATAAGCGTTTTCTCATTTCTATGCAAGAAATCATCTGTGATCTGTGTTTTTAGGCAAGAAATTGTCTAAAATTAATAACTCATTTTAAAACTGGTATAAAAACATTTACTATACAAAAGTTATAATCGGTTTTTAATAATAATAATATTAATAATAATAATAATAATAATAATAATAGTAATAATAATAAAAATAATAGTAATAATAATAATAATAAAAATAATAATAATAGTAGTAATAAAAGTAAGCTTAGTTTTCTAAGCAAAAATGAAGCTTATTTTGTGTTATATGAGCGTTTTCTCATTTCTATGCAAGAGATCATCTGTGATCTGTGTTTTTAGGCAAGAAATTGTCTAAAATTAATAACTCATTTTAAAACTGGTATAAAAACATTTACTATACAAAAGTTATAATCGGTTTTTAATAATAATAATATTAATAATAATAATAATAATAATAATAATAGTAATAATAATAATAAAAATAATAGTAATAATAATAATAATAATAATAATAATATTAATAGTAGTAATAAAAGTAAGCTTAGTTTACTAAGCAAAAATGAAGCTTATTTTGTGTTATATGAGCGTTTTCTCATTTCTATGCAAGAGATCATCTGTGATCTGTGTTTTTAGGCAAGAAATTGTCTAAAATTAATAACTCATTATAAACTGGTATAAAAACATTTACTATACAAAAGTTATAATCGGTTTTTAATAATAATAATATTAATAATAATAATAATAATAATAATAATAATAATAATAATAATAATAATAATAATAATAATAATAGTAATAATAATAAAAATAATAGTAATAATAATAATAATAAGAATAATAATAATAGTAGTAATAAAAGTAAGCTTAGTTTTCTAAGCAAAAATGAAGCTTATTTTGTGTTATATGAGCGTTTTCTCATTTCTATGCAAGAGATCATCTGTGATCTGTGTTTTTAGGCAAGAAATTGTCTAAAATTAATCTCATTTTAAAACTGGTATAAAAACATTTACTATACAAAAGTTATAATCGGTTTTTAATAATAATAATATTAATAATAATAATAATAATAATAATAGTAATAATAATAATAAAAATAATAGTAATAATAATAATAATAATAATAATAATATTAATAGTAGTAATAAAAGTAAGCTTAGTTTTCTAAGCAAAAATGAAGCTTATTTTGTGTTAGATGAGCGTTTTCTCATTTCTATGCAAAAGATCATGTGTGATCTGTGTTTTTAGGCAATCTAAGCCATTTTATAGTTTTTAATATTTAACAAAAATTTGATTTAAAATAAAATGTTTGAAAAACTGAAATTAAACTAAATTAATTGTGTCTAACACTTTAGTAAAAGAAAAAGGAGGAGACATAAAAGTCACTAAAGTCTTAGAGTTGTCTTTAGTCGTCATATTAATAACAATAACATTTATAATAACAATACTAGTAGTACTAAATTTGCTTATATGCAAGCGTTTAATTAAGGTAACAGTTTTTTTGTTTTTTGCTTATATCTCGAAAACAGTTACTTCTATCAATTTTTAACTTTTCACCAAAATTAAAGGTGATAAAATTTCCTACAAAATAGTTATTTGCATTTTTCATGTAGGACTAACCATAAGCGAGATATAAGTTTGAAAATAATTAATATTTAAAAAAAAAAGTGCTTTAACAGAAAATGTCTTGTGATTAAAATACACTTAATTTAATGGGTCCAATACTTTATTAGAAGAAAAAGGAGGTGACATAAAAGTCACCATAGTCTTGAGAGTGGTTTTTAGTGGTCATATTAATAACAATAACATTAATAATAATAATACTAATAGTACTAAATTTGCATATATGCAAGCGCTTAATTAAGGTAACAGTTTCTTGCTTATATCTCGAAAACAGTTACTCCTATCAATTTTTATCTTTTTTTCAAAATTAAAGCTGATAAAATTTCCTACAAAATAGTTATTTGCATTTTTCTTGTAGGACCAACCATAAGCGAGTTATAGAGTTTCTTGTTGGAAATTTTATCAGCTTTAATTTTGAAAGATAGATAAAAATTGATTGGAGTAATTGTTTTTGAGATATAAGCAAAAAACCAAAGTGAAAACTGTTACAGTTACTGAACAAAAATGTAATTCAGTTTTCAATGTTTGAGACGAAGACGAAAATGCAGCATTTAAAATCGACTCTGAAGACTTCAGCGACTTTTATGTCACCTCCTTTTTCTTCTAATAAAGTATTAGACCCAATAAATTAAGTGTATTTTAAATCACAAGACATTTTCTGTTAAAGCACTTTTTTTTTAAATATTAATAATTTTTAAACTTATATCTCGCTTATGGTTAGTCTTACATGAAAAATTCAAATAACTATTTTGTAGGAAATTTTATCAGCTTTAATGATTGTAAAAAGATAAAAATTGATATAAGTAACTGTTTTTGAGATATAAGCAAGAAACCAAAAAACTGTTACCTTAATTAAGCGTTTGCTTATAAGCAAATTTAGTACTAAAAACAACTCTGAAGACTTTGGTGACTTTTATGTCTTCTCCTTTTTCCTCTACTAATGTGTTAGACCAAATTTATTTAGTTTAATATCGGTTTTTCAAACATTTTATTTTAAAGCAAATTTTTGTTAAAGATTATTTATATCCAACTCTATAACTCGCTTATGGTTGGTCCTACAAGAAAAATGCAAATGACTATTTTGTAGGAAATTTTATCAGCTTTAATTTTAAAAGAAAGATAAAAATTGATAGGAGTAACTGTTTTCGAGATATAAACAAAAAACCAATATGAAAACTGTAACTGTTACTGAACAAAAATGTAATTCAGTTTTCAATGTTTGAGACGAAGACGAAAATGCAGCATTTAAAATCGACTCTGAAGACTTCAGTGACTTATATGTCACCTCCTTTTTCTTCTAATAAAGTATTGGACCTAATAAATTAAGTGTATTTTAAATCACTAAACATTTTCTGTTAAAGCACTTTTTTTTTAAATATTAATTATTTTCAAACTTATATCTCGCTTATGGTTAGTCCTACATGAAAAATGCAAATAACTATTTTGTAGGAAATTTTATCAGCTTTAATTTTAGTAAAAAGATAAAAATTGATAGAAGTAACTGTTTTCGAGATATAAGCAAGAAACTGTTACCTTAATTAAGCGCTTGCATATAAGCAAATTTAGTACTATTAGTATTATTATTATTAATGTTATTGTTATTAATATGACGACTAAAGACGACTCTGAAACCTTTAGTGACTTTAATGTCTTCTCCTTTTTCCTCAACTAAAGTGTTAGACACAATTAATTTAGTTTAATTTTAGTTTTTCAAACACTTTATTTTAAAGCAAGTTTTTGTTAAATATTATTTATATCCAACTCTATAACTCGCTTATGGTTAGTCCTACATAAAAAATGCAAATTACTATTTTGTAGGAAATTTTATCAGCTTTAATTTTAGTAAAAAGATGAAAATTGATAGGAGTAACTGTTTTCGAGATATAAGCAAGAAACCAAAAAACTGTTACCTTAATTAAGCGTTTGCTTATAAGCAAATTTAGTACTAAAAACAACTCTGAAGACTTTGGTGACTTTTATGTCTTCTCCTTTTTCCTCTACTAAAGTGTTAGACACAATTAATTTAGTTTAATTCCGGTTTTTCAAGCATTTTATTTTAAAGCAAATTTTTGTTAAAGATTATTTATATCCAACTCTATAACTCGCTTATGGTTAGTCCTACAAAAAAATGCAAATAACTATTTAGTAGAAAATTTTATCAGCTTTAATTTTAGTAAAAAGATAAAAATTGATAGGAGTAACTGTTTTCGAGATATAAGCAAGAAACCAAAAAACTGTTACCTTAATTAAGCGTTTGCATATAAAAAAATTTAGTACTATTAGTATTATTATTATTAATGTTATTGTTATTAATTTGACGACTAAAGACGACTCTGAAACATTTGGTGACTTTTATGTCTTCTCCTTTTTCCTCTACTAAAGTGTTAGACACAATTAATTTAGTTTAATTCCGGTTTTTCAAGCATTTTATTTTAAAGCAAATTTTTGTTAAATATTATTTATATCCCTCTCTATAACTCGTTTATGCTTGGTCCTACAAGAAAAATGTAAATAACTATTTTGTTGGAAATTTTATCAGCTTTAATTTTGGAAAAAAGATAAAATTTGATAGGAGTAACTGTTTTCGAGATATAAGCAAAAAACCAATAAGAAAACTGTAACTGTTCCTGAACAAAAATGTAATTCAGTTTTCAATGTTTGAGACGAAGACGAAAATGCAGCATTTAAAAACGACTCTGAAAACTTCAGTGATTTTATGTCACCTCCTTTTTCTTCTAATAAAGTATTGGACCCAATAAATTAAGTGTATTTTAAATCACAAGACATTTTCTGTTAAAGCACTTTTTTTAAATATTAATTATTTTCAAACTTATATTTCGCTTATGGTTAGTCCTACATGAAAAATGCAAATAACTATTTTGTAGGAAATTTTATCAGCTTTAATTTTAGTAAAAAGATAAAAATTGATAGGAGTAACTGTTTTCGAGATATAAGCAAGAAACCAAAAAACTGTTACCTTAATTAAGCGCTTGCATATAAGCAAATTTAGTACTAAAAACAACTCTGAAGACTTTGGTGACTTTTATGTCATCTTCTTTTTCCTCTACTAAAGTGTTAGACCCAATTAATTTAGTGTAATATCGGTTTTTCAAACATTTTATTTTGAAACAAATTTTTGTT
Organism: Tribolium castaneum; assembly: GCF_031307605.1. NCBI lineage: Eukaryota > Metazoa > Arthropoda > Insecta > Coleoptera > Tenebrionidae > Tribolium > Tribolium castaneum. Next base: position 17,726,160 of record NC_087397.1, read on the forward strand.
AAAAAATATTTATATTCAACTCTATAACTCGCTTATGGTTTGTCCTACAAAAAAATGCAAAGAACAATTTTGTGGGAAATTTTATCAGCTTTAATTTCGAAAAAAAGATAATAATTGATAGGAGTAACTGTTTTCGAGATATAAGCAAGAAACCAAAAAACTGTTACCTTAATTAAGCGTTTGCATATAAGCAAATTTAGTACTATTAGTATTATTATTATTAATGTTATTGTTATTAATTTGACGACTAAAGACGACTCTAAAACATTTAGTGACTTTTATGTCTTCTCCTTTTTCCTCTACTAAAGTGGAAGACACAATTAATTTAGTTTAATTCCGGTTTTTCAAGCATTTTATTTTAAAGCAAATTTTTGTTAAATATTATTTATATCCAACTCTATAACTCGCTTATGGTTGGTCCTACAAGAAAAATGAAAAAAACTATTTTGTAGGAAATTTTATCAGCTTTAATTTTGAAAGAAAGATAAAAATTGATAGGAGTAACTGTTTTCGAGATATAAGCTAAAAACCAATAAGAAAACTGAAACTGTTACTGAACAAAAATGTAACTCAGTTTTCAATGTTTGAGACGAAGACGAAAATGCAGCACTTAAAATCGACTCTGAAGACTTCAGTGACTTATATGTCACCTCTTTTTTCTTCTAATAAAGTATTGGACCTTATAAATTAAATGTATTTTAAATCACAAAACATTTTCTGTTAAAGCACTTTTTTTTAAAATATTAATTATTTTCAAACTTATATCTCGCTTATGGTTAGTCTTACATAAAAAATGCAAATAACTATTTTGTAGGAAATTTTATCAGCTTTAATTTTAGTAAAAAAATAAAAATTGATAGGAATAACTGTTTTCGAGATATAAGCAAGAAACTGTTACCTTAATTAAGCGCTTGCATATAAGCAAATTTAGTAAATTTAGTACTATTAGTATTATTATTATTAATGTTATTGTTATTAATATGACGACTAAAAACGACTCTCAAGACTTTGGTGACTTTTATGTCACCTCCTTTTTCTTCTAATAAAGTATTGGACTCATTAAATTAAGTGTACTTTAAATCACAAGACATTTTCTGTTAAAGCACTTTTTTTTTAAATATTATTTATTTTCAAACTTATATCTCGCTTATGGTTAGTCCTACATAAAAAATGCAAATTACTATTTTGTAGGAAATTTTATCAGCTTTAATTTTAGTAAAAAGATAAAAATTGATAGGAGTAACTGTTTTCGAGATATAAGCAAGAAACCAAAAAACTGTTACCTTAATTAAGCGTTTGCTTATAAGCAAATTTAGTACTAAAAACAACTCTGAAGACTTTGGTGACTTTTATGTCTTCTCCTTTTTCCTCTACTAATGTGTTAGACCAAATTTATTTAGTTTAATATCGGTTTTTCAAACATTTTATTTTAAAGCAAATTTTTGTTAAAGATTATTTATATCCAACTCTATAACTCGCTTATGGTTAGTCCTACAAAAAAATGCAAATAACTATTTTGTAGAAAATTTTATCAGCTTTAATTTTAGTAAAAAGATAAAAATTGATAGGAGTAACTGTTTTCGAGATATAAGCAAGAAACCAAAAAACTGTTACCTTAATTAAGCGTTTGCATATAAAAAAATTTAGTACTATTAGTATTATTATTATTAATGTTATTGTTATTAATTTGACGACTAAAGACGACTCTGAAACATTTGGTGACTTTTATGTCTTCTCCTTTTTCCTCTACTAAAGTGTTAGACACAATTAATTTAGTTTAATTCCGGTTTTTCAAGCATTTTATTTTAAAGCAAATTTTTGTTAAATATTATTTATATCCCTCTCTATAACTCGTTTATGCTTGGTCCTACAAGAAAAATGTAAATAACTATTTTGTTGGAAATTTTATCAGCTTTAATTTTGGAAAAAAGATAAAATTTGATAGGAGTAACTGTTTTCGAGATATAAGCAAAAAACCAATAAGAAAACTGTAACTGTTCCTGAACAAAAATGTAATTCAGTTTTCAATGTTTGAGACGAAGACGAAAATGCAGCATTTAAAAACGACTCTGAAAACTTCAGTGATTTTATGTCACCTCCTTTTTCTTCTAATAAAGTATTGGACCCAATAAATTAAGTGTATTTTAAATCACAAGACATTTTCTGTTAAAGCACTTTTTTTAAATATTAATTATTTTCAAACTTATATTTCGCTTATGGTTAGTCCTACATGAAAAATGCAAATAACTATTTTGTAGGAAATTTTATCAGCTTTAATTTTAGTAAAAAGATAAAAATTGATAGGAGTAACTGTTTTCGAGATATAAGCAAGAAACCAAAAAACTGTTACCTTAATTAAGCGCTTGCATATAAGCAAATTTAGTACTAAAAACAACTCTGAAGACTTTGGTGACTTTTATGTCATCTTCTTTTTCCTCTACTAAAGTGTTAGACCCAATTAATTTAGTGTAATATCGGTTTTTCAAACATTTTATTTTGAAACAAATTTTTGTTAAAAAATATTTATATTCAACTCTATAACTCGCTTATGGTTTGTCCTACAAAAAAATGCAAAGAACAATTTTGTGGGAAATTTTATCAGCTTTAATTTCGAAAAAAAGATAAAAATTGATAGGAGTAACTGTTTTCGAGATATAAGCAAGAAACCAAAAAACTGTTACCTTAATTAAGCGTTTGCATATAAGCAAATTTAGTACTATTAGTATTATTATTATTAATGTTATTGTTATTAATTTGACGACTAAAGACGACTCTAAAACATTTAGTGACTTTTATGTCTTCTCCTTTTTCCTCTACTAAAGTGGAAGACACAATTAATTTAGTTTAATTCCGGTTTTTCAAGCAATTTATTTTAAAGCAAATTTTTGTTAAATATTATTTATATCCAACTCTATAACTCGCTTATGGTTGGTCCTACAAGAAAAATGAAAATAACTATTTTGTAGGAAATTTTATCAGCTTTAATTTTGAAAGAAAGATAAAAATTGATAGGAGTAACTGTTTTCGAGATATAAGCTAAAAACCAATAAGAAAACTGAAACTGTTACTGAACAAAAATGTAACTCAGTTTTCAATGTTTGAGACGAAGACGAAAATGCAGCACTTAAAATCGACTCTGAAGACTTCAGTGACTTATATGTCACCTCTTTTTTCTTCTAATAAAGTATTGGACCTTATAAATTAAATGTATTTTAAATCACAAAACATTTTCTGTTAAAGCACTTTTTTTTAAAATATTAATTATTTTCAAACTTATATCTCGCTTATGGTTAGTCTTACATAAAAAATGCAAATAACTATTTTGTAGGAAATTTTATCAGCTTTAATTTTAGTAAAAAAATAAAAATTGATAGGAATAACTGTTTTCGAGATATAAGCAAGAAACTGTTACCTTAATTAAGCGCTTGCATATAAGCAAATTTAGTAAATTTAGTACTATTAGTATTATTATTATTAATGTTATTGTTATTAATATGACGACTAAAAACGACTCTCAAGACTTTGGTGACTTTTATGTCACCTCCTTTTTTTTCTAATAAAGTATTGGACCCATAAAATTAAGTGTATTTTAAATCACAAGACATTTTCTGTTAAAGCACTTTTTTTTTAAATATTAATTATTTTCAAACTTATATCTCGCTTATGGTTAGTCCTACATGAAAAATGCAAACAACTATTTTTTAAGAAATTTTATCAGCTTTAATTTTAGTTAAAAGATAAAAATTGATAGAAGTAACTGTTTTCGAGATATAAGCAAGAAACCAAAAAACTGTTACCTTAATTAAGCGTTTGCATATAAGCAAATTTAGTACTATTTGTATTATTATTATTAATGTTATTGTTATTAATATGACGACCAAAAACGACTCTGAAGACTTTGGTGACTTTTATGTCTTCTCATTTTTCCTATACTAAAGTGTTAGACTCAATTAATTTAGTTTAATTTAGGTTTTTCAAACATTTTATTTTAAAGCAAATTTTTGTTAAAGATTATTTATATCCAACTCTATAACTCGCTTATGGTTGGTCTTACAAAAGAAATGCAAATAACTATTTTGTAGGAAATTTTATCAGCTTTAATTTTAGTAAAAAGATAAAAATTGATAGGAGTAACTGTTTTCGAGATATAAGCAAGAAACCAAAAAACTGTTACCTTAATTAAGCGTTTGCATATAAGCAAATTTAGTACTATTTGTATTATTATTATTAATGTTATTGTTATTAATATGACGACCAAAAACGACTCTGAAGACTTTGGTGACTTTTATGTCTTCTCATTTTTCCTATACTAAAGTGTTAGACTCAATTAATTTAGTTTAATTTAGGTTTTTCAAACATTTTATTTTAAAGCAAAAATTTTTGTTAAATATTATTTATATCCATCTTTATAACTCGCTTATACTTGGTCCTACAAGAAAAATGAAAATAACTATTTTGTAGGAAATTTTATCAGCTTTAATTTTAGTAAAAAAATAAAAATTGATAGAAGGAACTGTTTTCGAGATATAAGCAAGAAACTGTTACCTTAATTAAGCGCTTGCATATAAGCAAATTTAGTAATATTAGTATTATTATTATTAATGTTATTGTTATTAATATGACGACTAAAAACGACTCTCAAGACTTTGGTGACTTTTATGTCTTCTCCTTTTTCCTCTACTAAAGTGTTAGTCTTAATTAGTTTAGTTTAATTTCGGTTTTTCAAACATTTTATTTTAAAGCAAATTTTTGTTAAAAATTATTTATATCCAACTCTATGACTCGCTTATGGTTGGTCCTACAAGAAAAATGCAAATAACTATTTTGTAGGAAATTTTATCAGCTTGAATTTTGAAAAAAAGATAAAAATTGATAGGAGTAACTGTTTTCGAGATATAAGCAAAAAACCAATAAGAAAACTGTAACTCTTACTGAACAAAAATGTAATTCAGTTTTCAATGTTTGAGACGTAGACGAAAATGCAGCATTTAAAAACGACTCTGAAGACTTCAGTGACTTTTAAGTCACCTCCTTTTTCTTCTAATAAAGTATTGGACCCAATAAATTATGTGTATTTTAAATCACAAGACATTTTTTGTTAAAGCACTTTTTTTTTAAATATTGATTATTTTCAAACTTATATCTCGCTTATGGTTAGTCCTACATGAAAAATGCAAAAAACTATTTTGTAGAAACTTTTATCAGCTTTAATTTTAGTAAAAAGATAAAAATTGATAGGAGTAACTGTTTTCGAGATATAAGCAAGAAACCAAAAAACTGTCACCGTAATTAAGCGTTTGCATACAAGCAAATTTAGTACTATTAGTATTATTATTATTAATGTTATTGTTATTAGTATGACGATTAAAGACGACTCTGAAACCTTTAGTGACTTTTATGTCTCCTCCTTTTTCCTCTACTAAAGTGTTAGACACAATTAATTTAGTTTAATTTCAGTATTTCAAACATTTTATTTTAAAGCAAATTTTTGTTAAATATTATTTATATCCATCTTTATAACTCGCTTATACTTGGTCCTACAAGAAAAATGCAAATAACTATTTTGTAGGAAATTTTATCAGCTTTAATTTTAGTAAAAAGATAAAAATTGATAGGAGTAACTGTTTTCGAGATATAAGCAAGAATTCAAAAAACTGTTACCTTAATAAAGCGCTTGCATATAAGCAAATTTAGTACTATTAGTATTATTATTATTAATGTTATTGTTATTAATATGACGACCAAAAACGACTCTGAAGACTTTGGTGACTTTTATGTTTTCTCCTTTTTCCTATACTAAAGTGTTAGACTCAATTAATTTAGTTTAATTTAGGTTTTTCAAACATTTTATTTTAAAGCAAATTTTTGTGAAATATTATTTATATCCATCTTTATAACTCGCTTATACTTGGTCCTACAAGAAAAATGCAAATAACTATTTTTAGGAAATTTTATCAGCTTTAATTTTAGTAAAAAAATAAAAATTGATAGAAGGAACTGATTTCGAGATATAAGCAAGAAACTGTTACCTTAATTAAGCGCTTGCATATAAGCAAATTTAGTAATATTAGTATTATTATTATTAATGTTATTGTTATTAATATGACGACTAAAAACGACTCTCAAGACTTTGGTGACTTTTTTGTCTTCTCCTTTTTCCTCTACTAAAGTGTTAGTCTTAATTAATTTAGTTTAATTTCGGTTTTTCAAACATTTTATTTTAAAGCAAATTTTTGTTAAAGATTATTTATATCCAACTCTATAACTCGCTTATGGTTGCTCCTACAAGAAAAATGCAAATAACTATTTTGTAGAAAATTTTATCAGCTTGAATTTTGAAAAAAAGATAAAAATTGATAGAAGTAACTGTTTTCGAGATATAAGCAAAAAACCAATAAGAAAACTGTAACTGTTACTGAACAAAAATGTAATTCAGTTTTCAATGTTTGAGACGTAGACGAAAATGCAGCATTTAAAAACGACTCTGAAGACTTCAGTGACTTTTAAGTCACCTCCTTTTTCTTCTAATAAAGTATTGGACCCAATAAATTAAGTGTATTTTAAATCACAAGACATTTTTTGTTAAAGCACTTTTTTTTTAAATATTGATTATTTTCAAACTTATATCTCGCTTATGGTTAGTCCTACATGAAAAATGCAAAAAACTATTTTGTAGGAAATTTTATCAGCTTTAATTTTAGTAAAAAGATAAAAATTGATAGGAGTAACTGTTTTCGAGATATAAGCAAGAAACCAAAAAACTGTCACCTTAATTAAGCGTTTGCATACAAGCAAATTTAGTACTATTAGTATTATTATTATTAATGTTATTGTTATTAGTATGACGATTAAAGACGACTCTGAAACCTTTAGTGACTTTTATGTCTCCTCCTTTTTCCTCTACTAAAGTGTTAGACACAATTAATTTAGTTTAATTTCAGTATTTCAAACATTTTATTTTAAAGCAAATTTTTGTTAAATATTATTTATATCCATCTTTATAACTCGCTTATACTTGGTCCTACAAGAAAAATGCAAATAACTATTTTGTAGGAAATTTTATCAGCTTTAATTTTAGTAAAAAGATATAAATTGATAGGAGTAACTGTTTTCGAAATATAAGCAAGAAACTGTTACCTTAATTAAGCGCTTGCATATAAGCAAATTTAGTACTATTAGTATTATTATTATTAATGTTATTGTTATTAGTATGACGATTAAAGACGACTCTGAAACCTTTAGTGACTTTTGTCTTCTCCTTTTTCCTCTACTAAAGTGTTAGACACAATTAATTTAGTTTAATTTTAGTATTTCAAACATTTTATTTTAAAGCAAATTTTTGTTAAATATTATTTATATCCATCTTTATAACTCGCTTATACTTGGTCCTACAAGAAAAATGCTAATAACTATTTTGTAGGAAATTTTATCAGCTTTAATTTTAGTAAAAAGATAAAAATTGATAGGAGTAACTGTTTTCGAGATATAAGCAAGAAACCAAAAAACTGTTACCTTAATAAAGCGCTTGCATATAAGCAAATTTAGTACTATTAGTATTATTATTATTAATGTTATTGTTATTAATATGACGACCAAAAACGACTCTGAAGACTTTGGTGCTTTTTATGTTTTCTCCTTTTTCCTATACTAACGTGTTAGACTCAATTAATTTAGTTTAATTTAGGTTTTTCAAACATTTTATTTTAAAGCAAATTTTTGTTAAAGATTATTTATATCCAACTCTATAACTCGCTTATGGTTAGTCTTACAAAAAAAATGCACATAACTATTTTGTAGGAAATTTTATCAGCTTTAATTTTGAAAGAAAGATAAAAATTGATAGGAGTAATTGTTTTCGAGATATAAGCAAAAAACCAAAGTGAAAACTGTTACAGTTACTAAACAAAAATGTAATTCAGTTTTCAATGTTTGAGACGAAGACGAAAATGCATTATTTAAAAACGACTCTGAAGACTTCAGTGACTTTTATGTCACCTCCTTTTTCTTCTAATAAAGTATTGGACCCAATAAATTAAGTGTATTTTAAATCACAAGACATTTTCTGTTAAAGCACTTTTTTTTTAAATATTAATTATTTTCAAACTTATATCTCGCTTATGGTTAGTCCTACATAAAAAATGCAAATAACTATTTTGTAGGAAATTTTATCAGCTTTAATTTTAGTAAAAAGATAAAAATTGATAGGAGTAACTGTTTTCGAAATATACGCAAGAAACTGTTACCTTAATTAAGCGCTTGCATATAAGCAAATTTAGTAATATTAGTATTATTATTATTAATGTTATTGTTATTAATATGACGACTAAAAACGACTCTCAAGACTTTGGTGACTTTTATGTCTTCTCCTTTTTCCTCTACTAAAGTGTTAGTCTTAATTAATTTAGTTTAATTTCGGTTTTTCAAACATTTTATTTTAAAGCAAATTTTTGTTAAAGATTATTTATATCCAACTCTATAACTCGCTTATGGTTGGTCCTACAAGAAAAATGCAAATAACTATTTTGTAGGAAATTTTATCAGCTTGAATTTTGAAAAAAAAGATAAAAATTGATAGGAGTAACTGTTTTCGAGATATAAGCAAAAAACCAATAAGAAAACTGTAACTGTTACTGAACAAAAATGTAATTCAGTTTTCAATGTTTGAGACAAAGACGAAAATGCAGCATTTAAAATCGACTCTGAAGACTTCAGTGACTTTTATGTCACCTCCTTTTTCTTCTAATAAAGTATTGGACCCATTAAATTAAGTGTATTTTAAATCACAAGACATTTTCTGTTAAAGCACTTTTTTTTTAAATATGAATTATTTTCAAACTTACATCTCGCTTATGGTTAGTCCTACATAAAAAATGCAAATTACTATTTTGTAGGAAATTTTATCAGCTTTAATTTTAGTAAAAAGATAAAAATTAATAGGAGTAACTGTTTTCGAGATATAAGCAAGAAACCAAAAAACTGTCACCTTAATTAAGCGTTTGCATACAAGCAAATTTAGTACTATTAGTATTATTATTATTAATGTTATTGTTATTAATATGACGACTAAAAACGACTCTCAAGACTTTGGTGACTTTTATGTCTTCTCCTTTTTCCTATACTAAAGTGTTAGACTCAATTAATTTAGTTTAATTTCGGTTTTTCAAACATTTTATTTTAAAGCAAATTTTTGTTAAAGATTATTTATATCCAACTCTATAACTCGCTTATGGTTGGTCCTACAAGAAAAATGCAAATAATTATTTTGTAGGAAATTTTATCAGCTTTAATTTTAGTAAAAAGATAAAAATTGATAGGAGTAACTGTTTTCGAGATATAAGCAAGAAACCAAAAAACTGTAACCTTAATTAAGCGCTTGCATATAAGCAAATTTAGTACTAAAAACCACTCTAAAGACTTTGGTGACTTTTGTCTTCTCTTTTTTCCTCTACTAAAGTGTTAGACCCAATTAATTTGGTTTAAAATCGGTTTTTCAAACATTTTATTTTAAAGAAAATTTTTGTTAAAGATTATTTATATCCAACTCTATAACTCGCTTATGGTTGGTCCTACAAAAAAACGCAAATAACTATTTTGTAGGAAATTTTATCAGCTTTAATTTTGAAAAAGAGATAAAAATTGATAGGAGTAACTGTTTTCGAGATATAAGCAAGAAACCAAAAAACTGTTACCATAATTAAGCGTTTGCATATAAGCAAATTTAGTACTATTAGTATTATTATTATTAATGTTATTGTTATTAATATGGCGACTAAAAACGACTCTGAAACATTTAGTGACTTTTATGTCTTCTCCTTTTTCCTCTACTAAAGTGTTAGACACAATTAATTTAGTTTAATTCCGGTTTTTCAAGCATTTTATTTTAAAGCAAATTTTTGTTAAATATTATGTATGTCCAACTCTATAACTCGTTTATGCTTGGTCCTACAAGAAAAATGTAAATAACTAATTTGATGGAAATTTTATCAGCTTTAATTTTGGAAGAAAGATAATATTTGATAGGAGTAACTGTTTTCGAGATATAAGCAAAAAACCAATAAGAAAACTGTAACTGTTACTGAACAAAAATGTAATTCAGTTTTCAATGTTTGAGACAAAGACGAAAATGCAGCATTTAAAATCGACTCTGAAGACTTCAGTGACTTATATGTCACCTCCTTTTTCTTCTAATTAAGTATTGGACCCAATAAATTAAGTGTATTTTAAATCACAAGACATTTTCTGTTAAAACTCATTTTTAATTATAAATTATTTTCAAACTTATATCTCGCTTATGGTTAGTTCTACATGAAAAATGCAAATAATTATTTTGTAGGAAATTTTATCACCTTTAATTTTGGTGAAATGGTAAAAATTGATAGGAGTAACTGTTTTCGAGATATAAGCAAAAAACAAAAAAACTGTTACCTTAATTAAGCGCTTGCATATAAGCAAATTTAGTACTAAAAACAACTCTGAAGACTTTGGTGACTTTTATGTCTTCTCTTTTTCCTCTACTAAAGTGTTAGACACAATTAATTTAGTTTAATTTCAATTTTTCAAACATGTTATTTTAAAGCAAATTTTTGTTAAAGATTATTTATATCCAACTCTATAACTCGCTTATGGTTGGTCCTACAAGAAAAATGCAAATAACTAATTTGTAGGAAATTTTATCAGCTTTAATTTTGAAAGAAAAATAAAAATTGATAGGAGTAATTGTTTTCGAGATATAAGCAAAAAACCAAAGTGAAAACTGTTACAGTTACTAAACAAAAATGTAATTCAGTTTTCAATGTTTGAGACGAAGACGAAAATGCAGCATTTAAAAACGACTCTGAAGACTTCAGCGACTTTTATGTCACCTCCTTTTTCTTCTAATAAAGTATTGGACCCAATAAATTAAGTGTATTTTAAATCACAAGACATTTTCTGTTAAAGCACTTTTTTTTAATATTAATAATTTTTAAAGTTATATCTCGCTTATGGTTAGTCCTACATGAAAAATGCAAATAACTATTTTGTAGGAAATTTTATCAGCTTGAATTTTGAAAGAAAGATAAAAATTGATAGGAGTAACTGTTTTCGAGATATAAGCAAAAAACCAATAAGAAAACTGTAACTGTTACTGAACAAAAATGTAATTCAGTTTTCAATGTTTGAGACGAAAACGAAAATGCAGCATTTAAAAACGACTCTGAAGACTTTAGTGACTTTTATGTCATTTCCTTTTTCTTCTAATAAAGTATTGGACCCAATAAATTAAGTGTATTTTAAATCACAAGACATTTTCTGTTGAAGCACTTTTTTTTTTAAATATTAATTATTTTCAAACTTATATCTCGCTTATGGCTAGTCCTACATGAAAAATGCAAATAACTATTTTGTAAGAAATTTTTTCAGCTTTAATTTTAGTAAAAAGATAAAAATTGATGGGAGTAACTGTTTTCGAGATATAATCAAGAAACCAAAAAACTATTACCTTAATTAAGCGCTTGCATATAAGCAAATTTAGTACTAAAAACAACTCTGAAGACATTGGTGACTTTTATGTCTTCTCCTTTTTCCTCTACTAAAGTGTTAGACCCAATTAATTTAGTTTAATATCGGTTTTTCAAACATTTTATTTTAAGAAAATTTTTGTTAAAGATTATTTATATCCAACTCTATAACTCGCTTATGGTTGGTCCTACAAAAAAATGCAAATAACTATTTTGTAGGAAATTTTATCAGCTTTAATTTTGAAAGAAAGATCAAATTTGATAGGTGCAACTGTTTTCGAGATATAAGCAAAAAACCAAGAAGAATACTGTAACTGTTACTGAACAAAAATGTAATTCAGTTTTCAATGTTTGAGACGATGACAAAAATGCAGCATTTAAAAACGACTCTGAAGACTCCAGTGACTTTTATGCCACCTCCTTTTTCTTCTAATAAAGTATTAGACCCAATAAATTAAGTGTATTTTAAATCACAAGGCATTTTCTGTTAAAGCACTTTTGTTTTAAATATTAATTATTTTCAAACTTATATCTCGCTTATGGCTAGTCCTACATGAAAAATGCAAAAAACTATTTTGTAGGAAATTTTATCAGCTTGAATTTTAAAAGAAAGATAAAAATTGATAGGAGAAACTGTTTTCGAGATATAAGCAAAAAACCAATAAGAAAACTGTAACTGTTACTGAACAAAAATGTAATTCTGTTTTCAATGATTGAGACAAAGACGAAAATGCAGCATTTAAAATCGACTCTGAAGACTTCAGTGACTTTTATGTCACCTCCTTTTTCTTCTAATAAAGTATTGGACCCATTAAATTAATTGTATTTTAAATCACAAGACATTTTCTGTTAAAGCACTTTTTTTTTAAATATTAATTATTTTCAAACTTACATCTCGCTTATGGTTAGTCCTACATAAAAAATGCAAATTACTATTTTGTAGGAAATTTTATCAGCTTTAATTTTAGTAAAAAGATAAAAATTAATAAGAGTAACTGTTTTCGAGATATAAGCAAGAAACCAAAAAACTGTAACCTTAATTAAGCGCTTGCATATAAGCAAATTTAGTACTAAAAACCACTCTGAAGACTTTGGTGACTTTTATGTCTTCTCCTTTTTCCTCTACTAAAGTGTTAGACCCAATTAATTTGGTTTAATATCGGTTTTTCAAACATTTTATTTTAAAGAAAATTTTTGTTAAAGATTATTTATATACAACTCTATAACTCGCTTATGATTGGTCCTACAAAAAAAATGCTAAAAACTATTTTGTAGTAAATTTTATCAGCTTTAATTTTGAAGGAAAGATAAAAATTTATAGGAGTAACTGTTTTCGAGATATAAGCAAAAAACCAATAAGAAAACTGTAACTGTTACTGAACAAAAATGTAATTCAGTTTTCAATGCTTGAGACAAAGACGAAAATGCAGCATTTAAAATCGACTCTGAAGACTTCAGTGACTTTTACGTCACCTCCTTTTTCTTCTAATAAAGTATTGGACCCATTAAATTAAGTGTATTTTAAATCACAAGACATTTTCTGTTAAAGCACTTTTTTTTTAAATATTAATTATTTTCAAACTTACATCTCGCTTATGGTTAGTCCTACATGAAAAATGCAAATTACTATTTTGTTGGAAATTTTATCAGCTTTAATTTTAGTAAAAAGATAAAAATTGATAGGAGTAACTGTTTTCGAGATATAAGCAAGAAACCAAAAAACTGTAACCTTAATTAAGCGCTTGCATATAAGCAAATTTCGTACTAAAAACCACTCTGAAGACTTTGGTGACTTTTGTCTTCTCTTTTTTCCTCTACTAAAGTGTTAGACCCAATTAATTTGGTTTAATATCGGTTTTTAAAACATTTTATTTTAAAGAAAATTTTTGTTAAAGACTATTTATATCCAACTCTATAACTCGCTTATGGTTGGTCCTACAAAAAAATGCAAATAACTATTTTGTAGGAAATTTTATCAGCTTTAATTTTGAAAAAGAGATAGGAGTAACTGTTTTCGAGATATAAGCAAGAAACCAAAAAACTGTTACCATAATTAAGCGTTTGCATATAAGCAAATTTAGTACTATTAGTATTATTATTATTAATGTTATTGTTATTAATCTGGCGACTAAAGACGACTCTGAAACATTTAGTGACTTTTATGTCTTCTCCTTTTTCCTCTACTAAAGTGTTAGACACAATTAATTTAGTTTAATTCCGGTTTTTCAAGCATTTTATTTTAAAGCAAATTTTTGTTAAATATTATTTATATCCAACTCTATAACTCGTTTATGCTTGGTCCTACAAGAAAAATGCAAATAACTATTTTGTTGGAAATTTTATCAGCTTTAATTTGGGAAGAATGATAAAATTTGATAGGAGTAACTGTTTTCGAGATATAAGCAAAAAATCAATAAGAAAACTGTAACTGTTACTGAACAAAAATGTAATTCAGTTTTCAATGTTTGAGACGAAGACGAAAATGCAGCATTTTCTGTCACCTCCTTTTTCTTCTAATTAAGTATTGAACCCAATAAATTAAGTGTATTTTAAATCACAAGACATTTTCTGTTAAAACACATTTTTTTTTAATTATTAATTACTTTCAAACTTATATCTCGCTTATAGTATGTTCTACATGAAAAATGCAAATAACTATTTTGTAGGAAATTTTATCACCTTTAATTTTGGTGAAAAGTTAAAAATTGATAGAAGTAACTGTTTTCGAGATATAAGCAAAAAACAAAAAAACTGTTACCTTAATTAAGCGCTTGCATATAAGCAAATTTAGTACTACTAATATTGTTATTATAAATGTTATTGTTATTAATATGACGACTAAAAACAACTCTAAGACTTTAGTGACTTTTATGTCTCCTCCTTTTTCTTTTACTAAAGTGTTAGACACAATTAATTTAGTTTAATTTCAGTTTTTCAAACATTTTATTTTAAAGCAAATTTTTGTTAAATATTAAAAACTATAAAATGGCTTAGATTGCCTAAAAACACAGATCACACATGATCTTTTGCATAGAAATGAGAAAACGCTCATCTAACACAAAATAAGCTTCATTTTTGCTTAGAACACTAAGCTTAATTTTATTACTACTATTAATATTATTATTATTATTATTATTACTATTATTTTTATTATTATTATTACTATTATTATTATTATTATTATTATTATTATTATTATTATTATTATTATTATTAATATTATTATTATTAAAAACCGATTATAACTTTTGTATAGTAAATGTTTTTATACCAGTTTTAAAATGAGTTATTAATTTTAGACAATTTCTTGCCTAAAAACACAGATCACAGATGATCTCTTGCATAGAAATGAGAAAACGCTCATATAACACAAAATAAGCTTCATTTTTGCTTAGAAAACTAAGCTTACTTTTATTACTACTATTATTATTTTTATTATTATTATTATTACTATTATTTTTATTATTATTACTATTATTATTATTATTATTATTATTATTATTATTATTATTATTAATATTATTATTATTAAAAACCGATTATAACTTTTGTATAGTAAATGTTTTTATACCAGTTTTAAGATGAGTTTTTAATTTTAGACAATTTCTTGCCTAAAAACACAGATCACAGATGATCTCTTGCATAGAAATGAGAAAACGCTCATATAACACAAAATAAGCTTTATTTTTGCTTAGAAAACTAAGCTTACTTTTATTACTACTATTATTATTATTTTTATTATTATTATTATTACTATTATTTTTATTATTATTACTATTATTATTATTATTATTATTATTATTATTATTATTATTATTAATATTATTATTATTAATAACCGATTATAACTTTTGTATAGTAAATGTTTTTATACCAGTTTTAAAATGAGTTATTAATTTTAGACAATTTCTTGCCTAAAAACACAGATCACAGATGATTTCTTGTATAGAAATGAGAAAACGCTCATATAACACAAAATAAGCTTCATTTTTGCTTAGAAAAACTAAGCTTTAATTTAGAAAAAAATTCATTATTATAAGTATTATTATTATTATTATTATTATTATTATTATTATTATTATTGTTATTATTATTATTATTATTAAAAAATTATATTAAACAGACAGAAAACGTCGTATTCTGACACAAAAAAACGAATTACGTTATAGACTTGACGAGAACGGCGTATCTCGGACTCTTATAGGACTCTTATAGGGTCAAAAAGTATCAGTTTGAATTAAAACAAATTATTTTTGTTGACTCTCAGTCTGAATTGTTTATCAGTTCAAACAAAAACGGCTTATTTTAGACGATCTTTTGCTTTGAACAAGAAAACTTATATCGAACAGACTAAAAACGTATTAATCTGGCATAAAAGAGCAATTTATGTATCACTTTGGATAAAGGCAGCTAATCCTATTCGTTTCATTGCTTAAAATAGACAAAATTGTTAATAAATCTAACAAAAACGCTGAATTCTAGCACAAAATACTAATTACATTATAGTTTCGACGAGAATAGCTTATTTGGAATGATTCTATGCTTCCAAACGAGTAAATTTTTATTAAACAGATGCCAAACATCATGTTTTGTCCTATAAAGACATTTTATATTGCTGTTTGTATTAAAACAAAATATTTTCGTTGATTCTTTGTTCGAAGCAGCAAACCTAACATTAAAGAATTTGAAAACTTTGTATTCGGACACAAACCACCGAATTTTGTATCAGTTTAGACAAAATCGGTTGATTTTCGACAATATTTTGCTTTGAACAAGAAAACTTATATCAAACTGACTAAAAACGTCGTATTTTAGCACCAAACAAAAGATTTGCGTTATAGTC
>NC_087397.1:17747500-17795000 GCF_031307605.1 Tribolium castaneum
TTTCAAATATTTTATTTTAAAGCAAATTTTTGTTAAATATTATTTAAATCCAACTCTATAACTCGCTTATGGTTGGTCCTACAAGAAAAATGCAAATAACGATTTTGTAGGAAATTTTATCAGCTTTAATTTTGAAAAAAAGATAAAAATTGATAGGAGTAACAGTTTTTGAGATATAAGCAAAAAACCAATAAGAAAACTGTAACTGTTACTGAACAAAAATGTAATTCAGTTTTCAATGTTTGAGACGAAAACGGAAATGCAGCATTTAAAATCGACTCTGAAGACTTCAGTGACTTTTATGTCACCTCCTTTTTTATCTAATAAAGTATTGGACCCAATAAATTAAGTGTATTTTAAATCACAAGACATTTTCTGTTAAAGCACTTTTTTTTTAAATATTAATTATTTTCAAACTTATATCTCGCTTATGGTTAGTCCTACATGAAAAATGCAAATTACTATTTTGTAGGAAATTTTATCAGCTTTAATTTTAGTAAAATGATAAAAATTGATAGGAGTAACTGTTTTCAAGATATAAGCAAGAAACCAAAAAACTGTTACCTTAATTAAGCGCTTGCATATAAGCAAATTTAGTACTAAAAACAACTCTGAAGACTTTGGTGACTTTTATGTCTTCTCCTTTTTTCTCTACTAAAGTGTTAGACCCAATTAATTTAGTTTAATATCGGTTTTTCAAACATTTTATTTTAAAGCAAATTTTTGTTAAAGATTATTTATATCCAACTCACTAACTCGCTTACGGTTGGTCCTACAAAAAAATGCAAATAACTATTTTGTAGGAAATTTTATCAGCTTTAATTTTGAAACAAGATAAAAATTGATAGGGGTAACTGTTTTCGAGATATAAGCAAGAAACCAAAAAACTGTTACCTTAATTAAGCGTTTGCATATAAGCAAATTTAGTACTATTAGTATTATTATTATTAATGTTATTGTTATGAATATGACGACTAAAGACGACTCTGAAACATTTAGTGACTTTTATGTCTTCTCCTTTTTCCTCTTCTAATTTTTGTTAAATATTAAAAACTATAAAATGGCTTAGATTGCCTAAAAACACAGATCACACATGATCTTTTGCATAGTAATGAGAAAACGCTCATGTAACACACAAAATAAGCTCCATTTTTTCTTATTAAAAGTATTATTATTATTATTACTTTTGTTACTATTACTATTATTATTATTATTATTATTATTGTTAATATTATTATTATTATTTATATTATTATTATCATTATTAACTTTTGTATAGTAAATGTTTTTATACCAGTTTTAAAATGAGTTATTATTTTTAGACAATTTCTTGCCTAAAACACAGATCACAGTTGATTTCTTGCATAGAAATGAGAAAACACTCATATAACACACAAAATAAGCTCCATTTTTGCTTAGAAAACTAAGCTTACTTTTATTACTATTATTATTAATTTTATTATTATTATTGTTATTATTATTATTATTATTATTATTGTTATTATTATTATTATTATTGTTATTATTAAAAACCGATTATAACTTTTGTATAGTATTGTTTTTATACCAGTTTTAAAATGAGTGATTAATTTTAGCCAATTTCTTGCCTAAAAACTATAAAATGGCTTAGATTGCCTAAAAACACAGATCACACATGATCTTTTGCATAGAAATGAGAAAACGCTCATATAACACAAAATAAGCTTTATTTTTGCTTAGAAAACTAAGCTTAATTTTATTACTACTAATATTATTATTTTTATTATTATTATTATTATTACTATTATTTTTATTATTATTACTATTATTATTATTATTATTATTATTATTATTATTATTAATATTATTATTATTAATATTATTATTATTTTTATTATTATTATTAAAAACCGATTATAACTTTTGTATAGTAAATGTTTTTATACCAGTTTTAAAATGAGTTATTAATTTTAGACAATTTCTTGCCTAAAAACACAGATCACAGATGATCTCTTGCATAGAAATGAGAAAACGCTCAAATTACCAAAATTAAAGCTGATAAAATTTTCTACAAAATAGTTATTTGCATTTTTCATGTAGGACTAACCATAAGCGAGATATAAGTTTGAAAATAGTTAATATTTAAAAAAAAAGTTCTTTAACAAAAAATGTCTTGTGATTAAAATACACTTAATTTAATGGGTCCAATACTTTATTAGAAGAAAAAGGAGGTGACATAAAAGTCACCAAAGTCTTGAGAGTCGTTTTTAGTCGTCATATTAATAACAATAACATTAATAATAATAATACTAATAGTACTAAATTTGCATATATGCAAGCGCTTAATTAAGGTTACAGTTTCTTGCTTATATCCCGAAAACAGTTACTCCTATCAATTTTTATCTTTTTTTCAAAATTAAAGCTGATAAAATTTCCTACAAAATAGTTATTTGCATTTTTCTTGTAGGACCACGTATAAGCGAGTTATAAAGATGAATATAAATAATATTTAACAAAAATTTGCTTTAAAATAAAATGTTTGAAATACTGAAATTAAACTAAATTAATTGTGTCTAACACTTTAGTAGAGGAAAAAGGAGAAGACATAAAAGTCACTAAAGGTTTCAGAGTCGTCTTTAATCGTCATACTAATAACAATAACATTAATAATAATAATACTAATAGTACTAAATTTGCTTATATGCAAGCGCTTTATTAAGGTAACAGTTTTTTGGTTTCTTGCTTATATCTCGAAAACAGTTACTCCTATCAATTTTTAACTTTTTACTAAAATTAAAGCTGATAAAATTTTCTACAAAATAGTTATTTGCATTTTTCTTGTAGGACCAAGTATAAGCGAGTTATAAAGATGGATATAAATAATATTTAACAAAAATTTGCTTTAAAATAAAATGTTTGAAATACTGAAATTAAACTAAATTAATTGTGTCTAACACTTTAGTGGAGGAAAAAGGAAAACACATAAAAGTCACTAAAGGTTTCAGAGACGTCTTTAATCGTCATACTAATAACAATAACATTAATAATAATAATACTAATAGTACTAAATTTGCTTGTATGCAAACGCTTAATTAAGGTGACAGTTTTTTGGTTTCTTGCTTATATCTCGAAAACAGTTACTCCTATCAATTTTTACCTTTTTACTAAAATTAAAGCTGATAAAATTTCCTACAAAATAGTTTTTTTCATTTTTTATGTAGAACTAACCATGAGCAAGATATAAGTTTGAAAATAATCAATATTTAAAAAAAAGTGCTTTAACAAAAAATGTCTTGTGATTTAAAATACACTTAATTTATTGGGTCCAATACTTTATTAGAAAAAAAAGGAGGTGACTTAAAAGTCACTGAAGTCTTCAGAGTCGTTTTTAAATGCTGCATTTTCGTCTACGTCTCAAACATTGAAAACTGAATTACATTTTTGTTCAGTAACAGTTACAGTTTTCTTATTGGTTTTTTGCTCATATCTCGAAAATAGTTACTCCTATCAATTTTTATCTTTTTTTCAAAATTCAAGCCGATAAAATTTCCTACAAAATAGTTATTTGCATTTTTCTTGTAGGACCAACCATAAGCGAGTTATAGAGTTGGATATAAATAATCTTTAACAAAAATTTGCTTTAAAATAAAATGTTTGAAAAACCGAAATTAAACTAAATTAATTAAGACTTACACTTTAGTAGAGGAAAAAGGAGAAGACATAAAAGTCACCAAAGTCTTGAGAGTCGTTTTTAGTCGTCATATTAATAACAATAACATTAATAATAATAATACTATTATTACTAAATTTGCTTATATGCAAGCGCTTAATTAAGGTAACAGTTTCTTGCTTATATCTCGAAAACAGTTCCTTCTATCAATTTTAATTTTTTTACTAAAATTAAAGCTGATAAAATTTCCTACAAAATAGTTATTTGCATTTTTCTTGTAGGACCAAGTATAAGCGAGTTATAAAGATGGATATAAATAATATTTAACAAAAATTTGCTTTAAAATAAAATGTTTGAAAAACCTAAATTAAACTAAATTAATTGAGTCTAACACTTTAGTATAGGAAAAAGGAGAAAACATAAAAGTCACCAAAGTCTTCAGAGTCGTTTTTGGTCGTCATATTAATAACAATAACATTAATAATAATAATACTAATAGTACTAAATTTGCTTATATGCAAGCGCTTTATTAAGGTAACAGTTTTTTGGTTTCTTGCTTATATCTCGAAAACAGTTACTCCTATCAATTTTTATCTTTTTACTAAAATTAAAGCTGATAAAATTTCCTACAAAATAGTTATTTGCATTTTTCATGTAGGGCTAACCATAAGCGAGATATAAGTTTGAAAATAATTAATATTTAAAAAAAAAGTGCTTTAACAGAAAATGTCTTGTGATTTAAAATACACTTAATTTATTGGGTCCAATACTTTATTAGAAGAAAAAGGAGGTGACATAAAAGTTACTGAAGTATTCAGAGTCGTTTTTAAATGATGCATTTTCGTCTTCGTCTCAAACATTGAAAACTGAATTACATTTTTGTTCAGTAACTGTAACAGTTTTCACTTTGGTTTTTTGCTTATATCTCGAAAACAATAATTCCTATCAATTTTTATCTTTCTTTCAAAATTAAAGCTGATAAAATTTCCTACAAAATAGTTAACTGCATTTCTTTTGTAAGACCAACCATAAGCGAGTTATAGAGTTGGATATAAATAATCTTTAACAAAAATTTGCTTTAAAATAAAATGTTTGAAAAACCTAAATTAAACTAAATTAATTGAGTCTAACACTTTAGTATAGGAAAAAAGAGAAGACATATAAGTCACCAAAGTCTTCAGAGTCGTTTTTGGTCGTCATATTAATAACAATAACATTAATAATAATAATACAAATAGTACTAAATTTGCTTATATGCAAACGCTTAATTAAGGTAACAGTTTTTTGGTTTCATGCTTATATCTCGAAAACAGTTACTTCTATCAATTTTTATCTTTTAACTAAAATTAAAGCTGATAAAATTTCCTACAAAATAGTTATTTGCATTTTTTATGTAGGACTAACCATAAGCGAGATATAAGTTAGAAAATAATTAATATTTAAAAAAAAAGTGCTTTAAGAGAAAATGTCTTGTGATTTAAAATACACTTAATTTTATGGGTCCAATACTTTATTAGAAGAAAAAGGAGGTGACATAAAAATCACCAAGGTCTTGAGAGTCGTTTTTAAATGCTGCATTTTCGTCTACGTCTCAAACATTGAAAACTGAATTACATTTTTGTTCAGTAACAGTTACAGTTTTCTTATTGGTTTTTTGCTCATATCTCGAAAATAGTTACTCCTATCAATTTTTATCTTTTTTTCAAAATTCAAGCCGATAAAATTTCCTACAAAATAGTTATTTGCATTTTTCTTGTAGGACCAACCATAAGCGAGTTATAGAGTTGGATATAAATAATCTTTAACAAAAATTTGCTTTAAAATAAAATGTTTGAAAAACCGAAATTAAACTAAATTAATTAAGACTTACACTTTAGTAGAGGAAAAAGGAAAAGACATAAAAGTCACCAAAGTCTTGAGAGTCGTTTTTAGTCGTCATATTAATAACAATAACATTAATAATAATAATACTATTATTACTAAATTTGCTTATATGCAAGCGCTTAATTAAGGTAACAGTTTCTTGCTTATATCTCGAAAACAGTTCCTTCTATCAATTTTAATTTTTTTACTAAAATTAAAGCTGATAAAATTTCCTACAAAATAGTTATTTGCATTTTTCTTGTAGGACCAAGTATAAGCGAGTTATAAAGATGGATATAAATAATATTTAACAAAAATTTGCTTTAAAATAAAATGTTTGAAAAACCTAAATTAAACTAAATTAATTGAGTCTAACACTTTAGTATAGGAAAAAGGAGAAAACATAAAAGTCACCAAAGTCTTCAGAGTCGTTTTTGGTAGTCATATTAATAACAATAACATTAATAATAATAATACTAATAGTACTAAATTTGCTTATATGCAAGCGCTTTATTAAGGTAACAGTTTTTTGGTTTCTTGCTTATATCTCGAAAACAGTTACTCCTATCAATTTTTATCTTTTTACTAAAATTAAAGCTGATAAAATTTCCTACAAAATAGTTATTTGCATTTTTCATGTAGGGCTAACCATAAGCGAGATATAAGTTTGAAAATAATTAATATTTAAAAAAAAAGTGCTTTAACAGAAAATGTCTTGTGATTTAAAATACACTTAATTTATTGGGTCCAATACTTTATTAGAAGAAAAAGGAGGTGACATAAAAGTTACTGAAGTCTTCAGAGTCGTTTTTAAATGATACATTTTCGTCTTCGTCTCAAACATTGAAAACTGAATTACATTTTTGTTCAGTAACTGTAACAGTTTTCACTTTGGTTTTTTGCTTATATCTCGAAAACAATAACTCCTATCAATTTTTATCTTTCTTTCAAAATTAAAGCTGATAAAATTTCCTACAAAATAGTTATTTGCATTTCTTTTGTAAGACCAACCATAAGCGAGTTATAGAGTTGGATATAAATAATCTTTAACAAAAATTTGCTTTAAAATAAAATGTTTGAAAAACCTAAATTAAACTAAATTAATTGAGTCTAACACTTTAGTATAGGAAAAAGGAGAAGACATAAAAGTCACCAAAGTCTTCAGAGTCGTTTTTGGTCGTCATATTAATAACAATAACATTAATAATAATAATACAAATAGTACTAAATTTGCTTATATGCAAACGCTTAATTAAGGTAACAGTTTTTTGGTTTCATGCTTATATCTCGAAAACAGTTACTTCTATCAATTTTTATCTTTTAACTAAAATTAAAGCTGATAAAATTTCCTACAAAATAGTTATTTGCATTTTTTATGTAAGACTAACCATAAGCGAGATATAAGTTTGAAAATAATTAATATTTAAAAAAAAAGTGCTTTAACAGAAAATGTCTTGTGATTTAAAATACACTTAATTTTATGGGTCCAATACTTTATTAGAAGAAAAAGGAGGTGACATAAAAATCACCAAGGTCTTGAGAGTCGTTTTTAGTCGTCATATTAATAACAATAACATTAATAATAATAATACTAATAGTA
This sequence comes from Tribolium castaneum, assembly GCF_031307605.1. NCBI lineage: Eukaryota > Metazoa > Arthropoda > Insecta > Coleoptera > Tenebrionidae > Tribolium > Tribolium castaneum. Next base: position 17,754,613 of record NC_087397.1, read on the forward strand.
CTAAATTTGCTTATATGCAAGCGCTTAATTAAGGTAACAGTTTCTTGCTTATATCTCGAAAACAGTTACTCCTATCAATTTTTATTTTTTTACTAAAATTAAAGCTGATAAAATTTCCTACAAAATAGTTATTTGCATTTTTTATGTAAGACTAACCATAAGCGAGATATAAGATTGAAAATAATTAATATTTTAAAAAAAAGTGCTTTAACAGAAAATGTTTTGTGATTTAAAATACATTTAATTTATAAGGTCCAATACTTTATTAGAAGAAAAAAGAGGTGACATATAAGTCACTGAAGTCTTCAGAGTCGATTTTAAATGCTGCATTTTCGTCTTCGTCTCAAACATTGAAAACTGAGTTACATTTTTGTTCAGTAACAGTTTCAGTTTTCTTATTGGTTTTTTGCTTATATCTCGAAAACAGTTACTCCTATCAATTTTTATCTTTCTTTCAAAATTAAAGCTGATAAAATTTCCTACAAAATAGTTATTTTCATTTTTCTTGTAGGACCAACCATAAGCGAGTTATAGTGTTGGATATAAATAATATTTAACAAAAATTTGCTTTAAAATAAAATGCTTGAAAAACCGGAATTAAACTAAATTAATTGTGTCTTCCACTTTAGTAGAGGAAAAAGGAGAAGACATAAAAGTCACTAAATGTTTCAGAGTCGTCTTTAGTCGTCATATTAATAACAATAACATTAATAATAATAATACTAATAGTACTAAATTTGCTTATATGCAAACGCTTAATTAAGGTAACAGTTTTCTGGTTTCTTGCTTATATCTCGAAAACAGTTACTCCTATCAATTTTTATCGTTTTTTCGAAATTAAAGCTGATAAAATTTCCCTCAAAATTGTTATTTGCATTTTTTTGTAAGACAAACCATAAGCGAGTTATAGAGTTGAATATAAATATTCTTTAACAAAAATTTGTTTTAAAATAAAATGTTTGAAAAACCGATATTACACTAAATTAATTGGGTCTAACACTTTAGTAGAGGAAAAAGGAGATGACATAAAAGTCACCAAAGTCTTCAGAGTTGTTTTTAGTACTAAATTTGCTTATATGCAAGCGCTTAATTAAGGTAACAGTTTTTTGGTTTCTTGCTTATATCTCGAAAACAGTTACTCCTATCAATTTTTATCTTTTTACTAAAATTAAAGCTGATAAAATTTCCTACAAAAGAGTTATTTGCATTTTTTATGTAAGACTAACCATAAGCGAGATATAAGTTTGAAAATAATTAATATTTTAAAAAAAAGTGCTTTAAGAGTAAATGTTTTGTGATTTAAAATACATTTAATTTATAAGGTCCAATACTTTATTAGAAGAAAAAAGAGGTGACATATAAGTCACTGAAATCTTCAGAGTCGATTTTAAATGCTGCATTTTCGTCTTCGTCTCAAACATTGAAAACTGAGTTACATTTTTGTTCAGTAACAGTTTCAGTTTTCTTATTGGTTTTTTGCTTATATCTCGAAAACAGTTACTCCTATCAATTTTTATCTTTCTTTCAAAATTAAAGCTGATAAAATTTCCTACAAAATAGTTATTTTCATTTTTCTTGTAGGACCAACCATAAGCGTGTTATAGAGTTGGATATAAATAATATTTAACAAAAATTTGCTTTAAAATAAAATGCTTGAAAAACCGGAATTAAACTAAATTAATTGTGTCTTCCACTTTAGTAGAGGAAAAAGGAGAAGACATAAAAGTCACTAAATGTTTCAGAGTCGTCTTTAGTCGTCATATTAATAACAATAACATTAATAATAATAATACTAATAGTACTAAATTTGCTTATATGCAAACGCTTAATTAAGGTAACAGTTTTTTGGTTTCTTGCTTATATCTCGAAAACAGTTACTCCTATCAATTTTTATCTTTTTTTCGAAATTAAAGCTGATAAAATTTCCCACAAAATTGTTATTTGCATTTTTTTGTAGGACAAACCATAAGCGAGTTATAGAGTTGAATATAAATATTCTTTAACAAAAATTTGTTTTAAAATAAAATGTTTGAAAAACCGATATTACACTAAATTAATTGGGTCTAACACTTTAGTAGAGGAAAAAGGAGATGACATAAAAGTCACCAAAGTCTTCAGAGTTGTTTTTAGTACTAAATTCGCTTATATGCAAGCGCTTAATTAAGGTAACAGTTTTTTGGTTTCTTGCTTATATCTCGAAAACAGTTACTCCTATCAATTTTTATCTTTTTACCAAAATTAAAGCTGATAAAATTTCCTACAAAATAGTTATTTGCATTTTTCATGTAGGACTAACCATAAGCGAAATATAAGTTTGAAAATAATTAATATTTAAAAAAAGTGCTTTAACAGAAAATGTCTTGTGATTTAAAATACACTTAATTTATTGGGTCCAATACTTTATTAGAAAAAAAAGGAGGTGACATAAAATCACTGAAGTCTTCAGAGTCGTTTTTAAATGCTGCATTTTTGTCTTCGTCTCAAACATTGAAAACTGAATTACATTTTTGTTCAGGAACAGTTACAGTTTTCTTATTGGTTTTTTGCTTATATCTCGAAAACAGTTACTCCTATCAAATTTTATCTTTTTTCCAAAATTAAAGCTGATAAAATTTCCAACAAAATAGTTATTTACATTTTTCTTGTAGGACCAAGCATAAACGAGTTATAGAGTGAGATATAAATAATATTTAACAAAAATTTGCTTTAAAATAAAATGCTTGAAAAACCGGAATTAAACTAAATTAATTGTGTCTAACACTTTAGTAGAGGAAAAAGGAGAAGACATAAAAGTCACCAAATGTTTCAGAGTCGTCTTTAGTCGTCAAATTAATAACAATAACATTAATAATAATAATACTAATAGTACTAAATTTTCTTATATGCAAACGCTTAATTAAGGTAACAGTTTTTTGGTTTCTTGCTTATATTTCGAAAACAGTTACTCCTATCAATTTTTATCTTTTTACTAAAATTAAAGCTGATAAAATTTCCTACAAAATAGTAATTTGCATTTTTTATGTAGGACTAACCATAAGCGAGATATAAGTTTGAAAATAAATAATATTTAAAAAAAAAGTGCTTTAACAGAAAATGTCTTGTGATTTAAAATACACTTAATTTAATGAGTCCAATACTTTATTAGAAGAAAAAGGAGGTGACATAAACGTCACTGAAGTCTTCAGAGTCGATTTTAAATGGTGCATTTTCGTCTTCATCTCAAACATTGAAAACTGAATTACATTTTTGTTCAGTAACAGTTACAGTTATTTTATTGGTTTTTTGCTTATATCTCGAAAACAGTTACTCCTATCAATTTTTATCTTTCTTTCAAGATTAAAGCTGATAAAATTTCCTAAAAAATAGTTATTTGCATTTTTCTTGTAGGACCAACCATAAGCGAGTTATAGAGTTGGATATAAATAGTATTTAACAAAAACTTGCTTTAAAATAAAGTGTTTGAAAAACTAAAATTAAACTAAATTAATTGCGTCTAACACTTTAGCTGAGGAAAAAGGAGAAGACATTAAAGTCACTAAAGGTTTCAGAGTCGTCTTTAGTCGTCATATTAATAACAATAACATTAATAATAATAATAATACTAATAGTACTAAATTTGCTTATATGCAAGCGCTTAATTAAGGTAACAGTTTCTTGCTTATATCTCGAAAACAGTTACTTCTATCAATTTTTATCTTTTTGCAAACATTAAAGCTGATAAAATTTCCTACAAAATAGTTATTTGAATTTTTCATGTAAGACTAACCATAAGCGAGATATAAGTTTAAAAATTATTAATATTTAAAAAAAAAGTGCTTTAACAGAAAATGTCTTGTGATTTAAAATACACTTAATTTATTGGGTACAATACTTTATTAGAAGAAAAAGGAGGTGACATAAAAGTCGCTGAAGTCTTCAGAGTCGATTTTAAATGCTGCATTTTCGTCTTCGTCTCAAACATTGAAAACTGAATTACATTTTTGTTCAGTAACAGTTTCAGTTTTCTTATTGGTTTTTTGCTTATATCTCGAAAACAGTTACTCCTATCAATTTTTATCTTTCTTTCAAAATTAAAGCTGATAAAATTTCCTACAAAATAGTTATTTTCATTTTTCTTGTAGGACCAACCATAAGCGAGTTATAGTGTTGGATATAAATAATATTTAACAAAAATTTGCTTTAAAATAAAATGCTTGAAAAACCGATATCACACTAAATTAATTGGGTCTAACACTTTAGTAGAGGAAAAAGGAGATGACATAAAAGTCACCAAAGTCTTCAGAGTTGTTTTTAGTACTAAATTTGCTTATATGCAAGCGCTTAATTAAGGTAACAGTTTTTTGGTTTCTTGCTTATATCTCGAAAACAGTTACTCCTATCAATTTTTATCTTTTTACTAAAATTAAAGCTGATAAAATTTCCTACAAAATAGTTATTTGCATTTTTTATGTAAGACTAACCATAAGCGAGATATAAGTTTGAAAATAATTAATATTTTAAAAAAAAGTGCTTTAAGAGTAAATGTTTTGTGATTTAAAAGTCATTTAATTTATAAGGTCCAATACTTTATTAGAAGAAAAAAGAGGTGACATATAAGTCACTGAAATCTTCAGAGTCGATTTTAAATGCTGCATTTTCGTCTTCGTCTCAAACATTGAAAACTGAGTTACATTTTTGTTCAGTAACAGTTTCAGTTTTCTTATTGGTTTTTTGCTTATATCTCGAAAACAGTTACTCCTATCAATTTTTATCTTTCTTTCAAAATTAAAGCTGATAAAATTTCCTACAAAATAGTTATTTTCATTTTTCTTGTCGGACCAACCATAAGCGTGTTATAGAGTTGGATATAAATAATATTTAACAAAAATTTGCTTTAAAATAAAATGCTTGAAAAACCGGAATTAAACTAAATTAATTGTGTCTTCCACTTTAGTAGAGGAAAAAGGAGAAGACATAAAAGTCACAAAATGTTTCAGAGTCGTCTTTAGTCGTCATATTAATAACAATAACATTAATAATAATAATACTAATAGTACTAAATTTGCTTATATGCAAACGCTTAATTAAGGTAACAGTTTTTTGGTTTCTTGCTTATATCTCGAAAACAGTTACTCCTATCAATTTTTATCGTTTTTTCGAAATTAAAGCTGATAAAATTTCCCACAAAATTGTTATTTGCATTTTTTTGTAGGACAAACCATAAGCGAGTTATAGAGTTGAATATAAATATTCTTTAACAAAAATTTGTTTTAAAATAAAATGTTTGAAAAACCGATATTACACTAAATTAATTGGGTCTAACACTTTAGTAGAGGAAAAAGGAGATGACATAAAAGTCACCAAAGTCTTCAGAGTTGTTTTTAGTACTAAATTCGCTTATATGCAAGCGCTTAATTAAGGTAACAGTTTTTTGGTTTCTTGCTTATATCTCGAAAACAGTTACTCCTATCAATTTTTATCTTTTTACCAAAATTAAAGCTGATAAAATTTCCTACAAAATAGTTATTTGCATTTTTCATGTAGGACTAACCATAAGCGAAATATAAGTTTGAAAATAATTAATATTTAAAAAAAGTGCTTTAACAGAAAATGTCTTGTGATTTAAAATACACTTAATTTATTGGGTCCAATACTTTATTAGAAGAAAAAGGAGGTGACATAAAATCACTGAAGTCTTCAGAGTCGTTTTTAAATGCTGCATTTTTGTCTTCGTCTCAAACATTGAAAACTGAATTACATTTTTGTTCAGGAACAGTTACAGTTTTCTTATTGGTTTTTTGCTTATATCTCGAAAACAGTTACTTCTATCAAATTTTATCTTTTTTCCAAAATTAAAGCTGATAAAATTTCCAACAAAATAGTTAATTACATTTTTCTTGTAGGACCAAGCATAAACGAGTTATAGAGTGAGATATAAATAATATTTAACAAAAATTTGCTTTAAAATAAAATGCTTGAAAAACCGGAATTAAACTAAATTAATTGTGTCTTCCACTTTAGTAGAGGAAAAAGGAGAAGACATAAAAGTCACTAAATGTTTCAGAGTCGTCTTTAGTCGTCATATTAATAACAATAACATTAATAATAATAATACTAATAGTACTAAATTTGCTTATATGCAAGCGCTTTATTAAGGTAACAGTTTTTTGGTTTCTTGCTTATATCTCGAAAACAGTTACTCCTATCAATTTTTATCTTTTTACTAAAATTAAAGCTGATAAAATTTCCTACAAAATAGTTATTTGCATTTTTCATGTAGGGCTAACCATAAGCGAGATATAAGTTTGAAAATAATTAATATTTAAAAAAAAAGTGCTTTAACAGAAAATGTCTTGTGATTTAAAATACACTTAATTTATTGGGTCCAATACTTTATTAGAAGAAAAAGGAGGTGACATAAAAGTTACTGAAGTCTTCAGAGTCGTTTTTAAATGATGCATTTTCGTCTTCGTCTCAAACATTGAAAACTGAATTACATTTTTGTTCAGTAACTGTAACAGTTTTCACTTTGGTTTTTTGCTTATATCTCGAAAACAATAATTCCTATCAATTTTTATCTTTCTTTCAAAATTAAAGCTGATAAAATTTCCTACAAAATAGTTAACTGCATTTCTTTTGTAAGACCAACCATAAGCGAGTTATAGAGTTGGATATAAATAATCTTTAACAAAAATTTGCTTTAAAATAAAATGTTTGAAAAACCTAAATTAAACTAAATTAATTGAGTCTAACACTTTAGTATAGGAAAAAAGAGAAGACATATAAGTCACCAAAGTCTTCAGAGTCGTTTTTGGTCGTCATATTAATAACAATAACATTAATAATAATAATACAAATAGTACTAAATTTGCTTATATGCAAACGCTTAATTAAGGTAACAGTTTTTTGGTTTCATGCTTATATCTCGAAAACAGTTACTTCTATCAATTTTTATCTTTTAACTAAAATTAAAGCTGATAAAATTTCCTACAAAATAGTTATTTGCATTTTTCATGTAGGACTAACCATAAGCGAGATATAAGTTAGAAAATAATTAATATTTAAAAAAAAAGTGCTTTAAGAGAAAATGTCTTGTGATTTAAAATACACTTAATTTTATGGGTCCAATACTTTATTAGAAGAAAAAGGAGGTGACATAAAAATCACCAAGGTCTTGAGAGTCGTTTTTAAATGCTGCATTTTCGTCTACGTCTCAAACATTGAAAACTGAATTACATTTTTGTTCAGTAACAGTTACAGTTTTCTTATTGGTTTTTTGCTCATATCTCGAAAATAGTTACTCCTATCAATTTTTATCTTTTTTTCAAAATTCAAGCCGATAAAATTTCCTACAAAATAGTTATTTGCATTTTTCTTGTAGGACCAAACATAAGCGAGTTATAGAGTTGGATATAAATAATCTTTAACAAAAATTTGCTTTAAAATAAAATGTTTGAAAAACCGAAATTAAACTAAATTAATTAAGACTTACACTTTAGTAGAGGAAAAAGGAAAAGACATAAAAGTCACCAAAGTCTTGAGAGTCGTTTTTAGTCGTCATATTAATAACAATAACATTAATAATAATAATACTATTATTACTAAATTTGCTTATATGCAAGCGCTTAATTAAGGTAACAGTTTCTTGCTTATATCTCGAAAACAGTTCCTTCTATCAATTTTAATTTTTTTACTAAAATTAAAGCTGATAAAATTTCCTACAAAATAGTTATTTGCATTTTTCTTGTAGGACCAAGTATAAGCGAGTTATAAAGATGGATATAAATAATATTTAACAAAAATTTGCTTTAAAATAAAATGTTTGAAAAACCTAAATTAAACTAAATTAATTGAGTCTAACACTTTAGTATAGGAAAAAGGAGAAAACATAAAAGTCACCAAAGTCTTCAGAGTCGTTTTTGGTAGTCATATTAATAACAATAACATTAATAATAATAATACTAATAGTACTAAATTTGCTTATATGCAAGCGCTTTATTAAGGTAACAGTTTTTTGGTTTCTTGCTTATATCTCGAAAACAGTTACTCCTATCAATTTTTATCTTTTTACTAAAATTAAAGCTGATAAAATTTCCTACAAAATAGTTATTTGCATTTTTCATGTAGGGCTAACCATAAGCGAGATATAAGTTTGAAAATAATTAATATTTAAAAAAAAAGTGCTTTAACAGAAAATGTCTTGTGATTTAAAATACACTTAATTTATTGGGTCCAATACTTTATTAGAAGAAAAAGGAGGTGACATAAAAGTTACTGAAGTCTTCAGAGTCGTTTTTAAATGATACATTTTCGTCTTCGTCTCAAACATTGAAAACTGAATTACATTTTTGTTCAGTAACTGTAACAGTTTTCACTTTGGTTTTTTGCTTATATCTCGAAAACAATAACTCCTATCAATTTTTATCTTTCTTTCAAAATTAAAGCTGATAAAATTTCCTACAAAATAGTTATTTGCATTTCTTTTGTAAGACCAACCATAAGCGAGTTATAGAGTTGGATATAAATAATCTTTAACAAAAATTTGCTTTAAAATAAAATGTTTGAAAAACCTAAATTAAACTAAATTAATTGAGTCTAACACTTTAGTATAGGAAAAAGGAGAAGACATAAAAGTCACCAAAGTCTTCAGAGTCGTTTTTGGTCGTCATATTAATAACAATAACATTAATAATAATAATACAAATAGTACTAAATTTGCTTATATGCAAACGCTTAATTAAGGTAACAGTTTTTTGGTTTCATGCTTATATCACGAAAACAGTTACTTCTATCAATTTTTATCTTTTAACTAAAATTAAAGCTGATAAAATTTCCTACAAAATAGTTATTTGCATTTTTTATGTAAGACTAACCATAAGCGAGATATAAGTTTGAAAATAATTAATATTTAAAAAAAAAGTGCTTTAACAAAAAATGTCTTGTGATTTAAAATACACTTAATTTTATGGGTCCAATACTTTATTAGAAGAAAAAGGAGGTGACATAAAAATCACCAAGGTCTTGAGAGTCGTTTTTAGTCGTCATATTAATAACAATAACATTAATAATAATAATACTAATAGTACTAAATTTGCTTATATGCAAGCGCTTAATTAAGGTAACAGTTTCTTGCTTATATCTCGAAAACAGTTACTCCTATCAATTTTTATTTTTTTACTAAAATTAAAGCTGATAAAATTTCCTACAAAATAGTTATTTGCATTTTTTATGTAAGACTAACCATAAGCGAGATATAAGATTGAAAATAATTAATATTTTAAAAAAAAGTGCTTTAACAGAAAATGTTTTGTGATTTAAAATACATTTAATTTATAAGGTCCAATACTTTATTAGAAGAAAAAAGAGGTGACATATAAGTCACTGAAGTCTTCAGAGTCGATTTTAAATGCTGCATTTTCGTCTTCGTCTCAAACATTGAAAACTGAGTTACATTTTTGTTCAGTAACAGTTTCAGTTTTCTTATTGGTTTTTTGCTTATATCTCGAAAACAGTTACTCCTATCAATTTTTATCTTTCTTTCAAAATTAAAGCTGATAAAATTTCCTACAAAATAGTTATTTTCATTTTTCTTGTAGGACCAACCATAAGCGAGTTATAGTGTTGGATATAAATAATATTTAACAAAAATTTGCTTTAAAATAAAATGCTTGAAAAACCGGAATTAAACTAAATTAATTGTGTCTTCCACTTTAGTAGAGGAAAAAGGAGAAGACATAAAAGTCACTAAATGTTTCAGAGTCGTCTTTAGTCGTCATATTAATAACAATAACATTAATAATAATAATACTAATAGTACTAAATTTGCTTATATGCAAACGCTTAATTAAGGTAACAGTTTTCTGGTTTCTTGCTTATATCTCGAAAACAGTTACTCCTATCAATTTTTATCGTTTTTTCGAAATTAAAGCTGATAAAATTTCCCACAAAATTGTTATTTGCATTTTTTTGTAAGACAAACCATAAGCGAGTTATAGAGTTGAATATAAATATTCTTTAACAAAAATTTGTTTTAAAATAAAATGTTTGAAAAACCGATATTACACTAAATTAATTGGGTCTAACACTTTAGTAGAGGAAAAAGGAGATGACATAAAAGTCACCAAAGTCTTCAGAGTTGTTTTTAGTACTAAATTTGCTTATATGCAAGCGCTTAATTAAGGTAACAGTTTTTTGGTTTCTTGCTTATATCTCGAAAACAGTTACTCCTATCAATTTTTATCTTTTTACTAAAATTAAAGCTGATAAAATTTCCTACAAAATAGTTATTTGCATTTTTTATGTAAGACTAACCATAAGCGAGATATAAGTTTGAAAATAATTAATATTTTAAAAAAAAGTGCTTTAAGAGTAAATGTTTTGTGATTTAAAATACATTTAATTTATAAGGTCCAATACTTTATTAGAAGAAAAAAGAGGTGACATATAAGTCACTGAAATCTTCAGAGTCGATTTTAAATGCTGCATTTTCGTCTTCGTCTCAAACATTGAAAACTGAGTTACATTTTTGTTCAGTAACAGTTTCAGTTTTCTTATTGGTTTTTTGCTTATATCTCGAAAACAGTTACTCCTATCAATTTTTATCTTTCTTTCAAAATTAAAGCTGATAAAATTTCCTACAAAATAGTTATTTTCATTTTTCTTGTAGGACCAACCATAAGCGTGTTATAGAGTTGGATATAAATAATATTTAACAAAAATTTGCTTTAAAATAAAATGCTTGAAAAACCGGAATTAAACTAAATTAATTGTGTCTTCCACTTTAGTAGAGGAAAAAGGAGAAGACATAAAAGTCACTAAATGTTTCAGAGTCGTCTTTAGTCGTCATATTAATAACAATAACATTAATAATAATAATACTAATAGTACTAAATTTGCTTATATGCAAACGCTTAATTAAGGTAACAGTTTTTTGGTTTCTTGCTTATATCTCGAAAACAGTTACTCCTATCAATTTTTATCTTTTTTTCGAAATTAAAGCTGATAAAATTTCCCACAAAATTGTTATTTGCATTTTTTTGTAGGACAAACCATAAGCGAGTTATAGAGTTGAATATAAATATTCTTTAACAAAAATTTGTTTTAAAATAAAATGTTTGAAAAACCGATATTACACTAAATTAATTGGGTCTAACACTTTAGTAGAGGAAAAAGGAGATGACATAAAAGTCACCAAAGTCTTCAGAGTTGTTTTTAGTACTAAATTCGCTTATATGCAAGCGCTTAATTAAGGTAACAGTTTTTTGGTTTCTTGCTTATATCTCGAAAACAGTTACTCCTATCAATTTTTATCTTTTTACCAAAATTAAAGCTGATAAAATTTCCTACAAAATAGTTATTTGCATTTTTCATGTAGGACTAACCATAAGCGAAATATAAGTTTGAAAATAATTAATATTTAAAAAAAGTGCTTTAACAGAAAATGTCTTGTGATTTAAAATACACTTAATTTATTGGGTCCAATACTTTATTAGAAAAAAAAGGAGGTGACATAAAATCACTGAAGTCTTCAGAGTCGTTTTTAAATGCTGCATTTTTGTCTTCGTCTCAAACATTGAAAACTGAATTACATTTTTGTTCAGGAACAGTTACAGTTTTCTTATTGGTTTTTTGCTTATATCTCGAAAACAGTTACTCCTATCAAATTTTATCTTTTTTCCAAAATTAAAGCTGATAAAATTTCCAACAAAATAGTTATTTACATTTTTCTTGTAGGACCAAGCATAAACGAGTTATAGAGTGAGATATAAATAATATTTAACAAAAATTTGCTTTAAAATAAAATGCTTGAAAAACCGGAATTAAACTAAATTAATTGTGTCTAACACTTTAGTAGAGGAAAAAGGAGAAGACATAAAAGTCACCAAATGTTTCAGAGTCGTCTTTAGTCGTCAAATTAATAACAATAACATTAATAATAATAATACTAATAGTACTAAATTTTCTTATATGCAAACGCTTAATTAAGGTAACAGTTTTTTGGTTTCTTGCTTATATTTCGAAAACAGTTACTCCTATCAATTTTTATCTTTTTACTAAAATTAAAGCTGATAAAATTTCCTACAAAATAGTAATTTGCATTTTTTATGTAGGACTAACCATAAGCGAGATATAAGTTTGAAAATAAATAATATTTAAAAAAAAAGTGCTTTAACAGAAAATGTCTTGTGATTTAAAATACACTTAATTTATTGGGTCCAATACTTTATTAGAAGAAAAAGGAGGTGACATAAAAGTCGCTGAAGTCTTCAGAGTCGATTTTAAATGCTGTATTTTCGTCTTCGTCTCAAACATTGAAAACTGAATTACATTTTTGTTCAGTAACTGTAACAGTTTTCACTTTGGTTTTTTGCTTATATCTCGAAAACAATTACTCCAATCAATTTTTATCTATCTTTCAAAATTAAAGCTGATAAAATTTCCACCAAAATAGTTATTTACATTTTTCTTGTAGGACCAAGTATAAATGAGTTATAGAGTTGGATATAAATAATATTTAACAAAAATTTGCTTTACAATAAAATGCTTGAAAAACCGGAATTAAACTAAATTAATTGTGTCTAACACTTTAGTAGAGGAAAAAGGAGAAGACATAAAAGTCACTAAATGTTTGAGAGTCGTCTTTAGTCGTCATATTAATAACAATAACATTAATAATAATAATACAAATAGTACTAAATTTGCTTAGATGCAAACGCTTAATTAAGGTAACAGTTTTTTGGTTTCTTGCTTATATCTCGAAAACAGTTACTCCTATCAATTTTTATCTTTTTTTCAGAATTAAAGCTGATAAAATTTTCTACAAAATAGTTATTCGCATTTTTTTGTAGGACCAACCATAAGCGAGTTATAGAGTTGGATATAAATAATCTTTAACAAAAATTTGCTTTACAATAAAATGCTTGAAAAACCGGAATTAAACTAAATTAATTGTGTCTAACACTTTAGTAGAGGAAAAAGGAGAAGACATAAAAGTCACTAAATGTTTGAGAGTCGTCTTTAGTCGTCATATTAATAACAATAACATTAATAATAATAATACTAATAGTACTAAATTTGCTTATATGCAAACGCTTAATTAAGGTAACAGTTTTTTGGTTTCTTGCTTATATCTCGAAAACAGTTACTCCTATCAATTTTTATCTTTTTTTCAGAATTAAAGCTGATAAAATTTTCTACAAAATAGTTATTCGCATTTTTTTGTAGGACCAACCATAAGCGAGTTATAGAGTTGGATATAAATAATCTTTAACAAAAATTTGCTTTAAAATAAAATGTTTGAAAAACCGATATTAAACTAAATTAATTTCGTCTAACACATTAGTAGAGGAAAAAGGAGAAGACATAAAAGTCACCAAAGTATTCAGAGTTGTTTTTAGTACAAAATTTGCTTATAAGAAAACGCTTAATTAAGGTAACAGTTTTTTGGTTTCTTGCTTATATCTCGAAAACAGTTACTCCTATCAATTTTTATCTTTTTACTAAAATTAAAGCTGATAAAATTTCCTACAAAATAGTATCTTGCATTTTTTATGTAGGACTAACCATAAGCGAGATATAAGTTTGAAAATAATTAATATTTAAAAAAAAGTGCTTTAACAGAAAATGTCTTGTGATTTAAAATACACTTAATTTAATGAGTCCAATACTTTATTAGAAGAAAAAGGAGGTGACATAAAAGTCACTGAAGTCTTCAGAGTCGATTTTAAATGCTGCATTTTCGTCTTCATCTCAAACATTGAAAACTGAATTACATTTTTGTTCAGTAACAGTTACAGTTTTCTTATTGGTTTCTTGCTTATATCTCGAAAACAGTTACTCCTATCAATTTTTATCTTTCTTTCAAGATTAAAGCTGATAAAATTTCTTACATAATAGTTATTTACATTTTTCTTGTAGGACCAAGTATAAACGAGTTATAGAGTTGGATATAAATAATATTTAACAAAAATTTGCTTTACAATAAAATGCTTGAAAAACCGGAATTAAACTAAATTAATTGTGTCTAACACTTTAGTAGAGGAAAAAGGAGAAGACATAAAAGTCACCAAATGTTTCAGAGTCGTCTTTAGTCGTCAAATTAATAACAATAACATTAATAATAATAATACTAATAGTACTAAATTTTCTTATATGCAAACGCTTAATTAAGGTAACAGTTTTTTGGTTTCTTGCTTATATTTCGAAAACAGTTACTCCTATCAATTTTTATCTTTTTACTAAAATTAAAGCTGATAAAATTTCCTACAAAATAGTAATTTGCATTTTTTATGTAGGACTAACCATAAGCGAGATATAAGTTTGAAAATAAATAATATTTAAAAAAAAAGTGCTTTAACAGAAAATGTCTTGTGATTTAAAATACACTTAATTTAATGAGTCCAATACTTTATTAGAAGAAAAAGGAGGTGACATAAACGTCACTGAAGTCTTCAGAGTCGATTTTAAATGGTGCATTTTCGTCTTCATCTCAAACATTGAAAACTGAATTACATTTTTGTTCAGTAACAGTTACAGTTTTTTTATTGGTTTTTTGCTTATATCTCGAAAACAGTTACTCCTATCAATTTTTATCTTTCTTTCAAGATTAAAGCTGATAAAATTTCCTAAAAAATAGTTATTTGCATTTTTCTTGTAGGACCAACCATAAGCGAGTTATAGAGTTGGATATAAATAGTATTTAACAAAAACTTGCTTTAAAATAAAGTGTTTGAAAAACTAAAATTAAACTAAATTAATTGTGTCTAACACTTTAGCTGAGGAAAAAGGAGAAGACATTAAAGTCACTAAAGGTTTCAGAGTCGTCTTTAGTCGTCATATTAATAACAATAACATTAATAATAATAATAATACTAATAGTACTAAATTTGCTTATATGCAAGCGCTTAATTAAGGTAACAGTTTCTTGCTTATATCTCGAAAACAGTTACTTCTATCAATTTTTATCTTTTTGCAAACATTAAAGCTGATAAAATTTCCTACAAAATAGTTATTTGAATTTTTCATGTAAGACTAACCATAAGCGAGATATAAGTTTAAAAATTATTAATATTTAAAAAAAAAGTGCTTTAACAGAAAATGTCTTGTGATTTAAAATACACTTAATTTATTGGGTCCAATACTTTATTAGAAGAAAAAGGAGGTGACATAAAAGTCGCTGAAGTCTTCAGAGTCGATTTTAAATGCTGCATTTTCGTCTTCGTCTCAAACATTGAAAACTGAATTACATTTTTGTTCAGTAACTGTAACAGTTTTCACTTTGGTTTTTTGCTTATATCTCGAAAACAATTACTCCAATCAATTTTTATCTATCTTTCAAAATTAAAGCTGATAAAATTTCCACCAAAATAGTTATTTACATTTTTCTTGTAGGACCAAGTATAAACGAGTTATAGAGTTGGATATAAATAATATTTAACAAAAATTTGCTTTACAATAAAATGCTTGAAAAACCGGAATTAAACTAAATTAATTGTGTCTAACACTTTAGTAGAGGAAAAAGGAGAAGACATAAAAGTCACTAAATGTTTGAGAGTCGTCTTTAGTCGTCATATTAATAACAATAACATTAATAATAATAATACTAATAGTACTAAATTTGCTTATATGCAAACGCTTAATTAAGGTAACAGTTTTTTGGTTTCTTGCTTATATCTCGAAAACAGTTACTCCTATCAATTTTTATCTTTTTTTCAGAATTAAAGCTGATAAAATTTTCTACAAAATAGTTATTCGCATTTTTTTGTAGGACCAACCATAAGCGAGTTATAGAGTTGGATATAAATAATCTTTAACAAAAATTAGCTTTAAAATAAAATGTTTGAAAAACCGATATTAAACTAAATTAATTTCGTCTAACACATTAGTAGAGGAAAAAGGAGAAAACATAAAAGTCACCAAAGTCTTCAGAGTTGTTTTTAGTACAAAATTTGCTTATAAGAAAACGCTTAATTAAGGTAACAGTTTTTTGGTTTCTTGCTTATATCTCGAAAACAGTTACTCCTATCAATTTTTATCTTTTTACTAAAATTAAAGCTGATAAAATTTCCTACAAAATAGTATCTTGCATTTTTTATGTAGGACTAACCATAAGCGAGATATAAGTTTGAAAATAATTAATATTTAAAAAAAAGTGCTTTAACAGAAAATGTCTTGTGATTTAAAATACACTTAATTTAATGAGTCCAATACTTTATTAGAAGAAAAAGGAGGTGACATAAAAGTCACTGAAGTCTTCAGAGTCGATTTTAAATGCTGCATTTTCGTCTTCATCTCAAACATTGAAAACTGAATTACATTTTTGTTCAGTAACAGTTACAGTTTTCTTATTGGTTTCTTGCTTATATCTCGAAAACAGTTACTCCTATCAATTTTTATCTTTCTTTCAAGATTAAAGCTGATAAAATTTCTTACAAAATAGTTATTTGCATTTTTCTTGTAGGACCAACCATAAGCGAGTTATAGAGTTGGATATAAATAATATTTAACAAAAACTTGCTTTAAAATAAAATGTTTGAAAAACTAAAATTAAACTAAATTAATTGTGTCTAACACTTTAGTAGAGGAAAAAGGAGAAGACATAAAAGTCACTAATGGTTTCAGAGTCGTCTTTAGTCGTCATATTAATAACAATAACATTAATAATAATAATACTAATAGTACTAAATTTGCTTATATGCAAGCGCTTAATTAAGGTAACAGTTTCTTGCTTATATCTCGAAAACAGTTACTTCTATCAATTTTTATCTTTTGACTAAAATTAAAGCTGATAAAATTTCCTACAAAATAGTTATTTGCATTTCTCATGTAGGACTAACCATAAGCGAGATATAAGTTTGAAAATAATTAATTTTTAAAAAAAAGTGCTTTAACAGAAAATGTTTTGTGATTTAAAATACACTTAATTTATTAGGTCCAATACTTTATTAGAAGAAAAAGGAGGTGACATATAAGTCACTGAAGTCTTCAGAGTCGATTTTAAATGCTGCATTTTCGTCTTCGTCTCAAACATTGAAAATTGAATTACATTTTTGTTCAGTAACAGTTACAGTTTTCTTATTGGTTTTTTGCTTATATCTCGAAAACAGTTACGCCTATCAATTTTTATCTTTCTTTCAAAATTAAAGCTGATAAAATTTCCTACAAAATAGTTATTTGCATTTTTCTTGTAGGACCAACCATAAGCGAGTTATAGAGTTAGATATAAATAATATTTAACAAAAACTTGCTTTAAAATAAAATGTTTGAAAAACTAAAATTAAACTAAATTAATTGTGTCTAACACTTTAGTAGAGGAAAAAGGAGAAGACATAAAAGTCACTAAAGGTTTCAGAGTCGTCTTTAATCGTCATATTAATAACAATAACATTAATAATAATAATACTAATAGTACCAAATTTGCTTACATGCAAACGGTTAATTAAGGTAACAGTTTTTTGGGTTCTTGCTTATATCTCGAAAACAGTTACTTATATCAAAATTATCTTTTTACTAAAATTAAAGCTGATAAAATTTCCTACAAAATAGTTATTTGCATTTTTCATGTAAGACTAACCATAAGCGAGATATAAGTTTAAAAATTATTAATATTTAAAAAAAAAGTGCTTTAACAGAAAATGTCTTGTGATTTAAAATACACTTAATTTATTGGGTCAAATACTTTATTGGAAGAAAAAGGAGGTGACATAAAAGTCGCTGAAGTCTTCAGAGTCGTTTTTAAATGCTGCATTTTCGTCTTCGTCTCAAACATTGAAAACTGAATAACATTTTTGTTCAGTAACTTTTACAGTTTTCACTTTGGTTTTTAGCTTATATCTCGAAAACAATTACATCTATCAATTTTTATCTTTCTTTCAAAATTAAAGCTGATAAAATTTCCTACAAAATAGTTAATTGCATTTCTTTTGTAAGACCAACCATAAGCGAGTTATAGAGTTGGATATAAATAATCTTTAACAAAAATTTGCTTTAAAATAAAATGTTTGAAAAACCGAAATTAAACTAAATTAATTAAGTCTAACACATTTGTATAGGAAAAAGGGGAAGACATAAAAGTCACCAAAGTCTTCCGAGTCGTTTTTAGTCGTCATATTAATAACAATAACATCAATAATAATAATACTAATAGTACTAAATTTGCTTATATGCAAGCGCTTAATTAAGGTAACAGTTTTTTGGTTTCTTGTTTATATCTCGAAAACAGTTACTCCTATCAATTTTTATCTTTTTACTAAAATTAAAGCTGATAAAATTTCCTACAAATTAGTTATTTGCATTTTTCATGTAGGACTAACCATAAGCGAGATATAAGTTTGAAAATAATTAATATTTAAAACAAATGTGCTTTAACAGAAAATGCCTTGTGATTTAAAATACACTTAATTTATTGGGTCCAATACTTTATTAGAAGAAAAAGGAGGTGACATAAAAGTCACTGAAGTCTTCAGAGTCGTTTTTAAATGCTGCATTTTTGTCATCGTCTCAAACATTGAAAACTGAATTACATTTTTGTTCAGTAACAGTTACAGTTTTCTTCTTGGTTTTTTGCTTAAATCTCGAAAACAGTTACACCTATCAAATTTTATCTTTCTTTCAAAATTAAAGCTGATAAAATTTCCAACAAAGTAGATATTTGCATTTTTCTTGTAGGACCAAGCATAAGCGAGTTATAGAGATGGATATAAATAATATCTAACAAAAATTTGCTTTAAAATAAAATGTTTGAAAAACTGAAATTAAACTAAATTAATTGTGTCTAACACTTTAGTGGAGGAAAAAGGAGAAGACATAAAAGTCTCTAAAGGTTTCAAAGTCGTCTTTAGTCGTCATATTAATAACAATAACATTAATAATAATACAAATAGTACTAAATTTGCTTATATGCAAACGCTTAATTAAGGTAACAGTTTTTTGGTTTCTTGCTTATATCTCGAAAACAGTTACTCCTATCAATTTTTATCTTTTTTTCAAAATTAAAGCTGATAAAATTTCCCACAAAATAGTTAATTGCATTTTTTTTATAGGACCAACCATAAGCGAGTTATAGAGTTGAATATAAATAATCTTTAACAAAAATTTGTTTTAAAATAAAATGTTTGAAAAACCGATATTAAACTAAATTAATTGGGTCTAACACTTAAGTAGAGGAAAAAGGAGAAGACATAAAAGTC
Organism: Tribolium castaneum; assembly: GCF_031307605.1. Taxonomy (NCBI): domain Eukaryota; kingdom Metazoa; phylum Arthropoda; class Insecta; order Coleoptera; family Tenebrionidae; genus Tribolium; species Tribolium castaneum. The sequence continues at coordinate 17,773,779 of NC_087397.1, forward strand.
ACCAAAGTCTTCAGAGTTGTTTTAGTACTAAATTTGCTTATATGCAAGCGCTTAATTAAGGTAACAGTTTTTTGGTTTCTTGCTTATATCTCGAAAACAGTTACTCCTGTCAATTTTTATCTTTTTACTAAAATTAAAGCTGATAAAATCTCCTACAAAATAGTTATTTGCATTTTTCATGTAGGACTAACCATAAGCGAAATATAAGTTTGAGAATAATTAATATTTTAAAAAAGTGCTTTAACAGAAAATGCCTTGTGGTTTAAAATACACTTAATTTATTGGGTCCAATACTTTATTAGAAGAAAAAGGAGATGACATAAAAGTCGCTGAAGTCTTCAGAGTCGTTTAAAATGCTGCATTTTCGTCTTCGTCTCAAACATTGAAAACTGAATTACATTTGTGTTCAGTAACTGTAACATTTTTCACTTTGGTTTTTGCTTATATCTCGAAAACAGTTACTTTTATCAATTTTTATTTTTCTTTCAAAATTAAAGCTGATAAAATTTCCTACAAAAGAGTTATTTGCATTTCTTTTGTAAGACCAACCATAAGCGAGTTATTGAGTTGGATATAAATAATCATTAACAAAAATTTGCTTTAATAGTAATAGAAGTAATAATATCAATAATACTTTTAATAAGGAAAAATAAAGTTTATTTTGTGTGTTACATGAGCGTTTTCTCATTTCTATGCAAAAGATCATGTGTGATCTGTGTTTTTAGGCAATCTAAGCCATTTTATAGTTTTTAGGCAAGAAATTGGCTAAAATTAATCACTCATTTTAAAACTGGTATAAAAACAATACTATACAAAAGTTATAATCGGTTTTTAATAATAATAATAATAATAATAATAATAATAATAATAATAATAATAATAATAATAATAATAATAGACGAAGACGAAAATGCAGCATTTAAAAACGACTCTGAAGACTTCAGTTACTTTTATGTCATCTTCTTTTTCTTCTAATAAAGTATTGGACCCAATAAATTAAAAAATATTTATTTGCATTTTTCATGTAAGACTAACCATAAGCGAGATATAAGTTTGAAAATAATTACTATTGTTATTATTGTTATTATTATTATTATTATTATTATTATAATTATTACTATTACTGTTATTATTATTATTATTATTAATATTATTATTATTAAAAACCAATTATAACTTTTGTATAGTAAATGTTTTTATACCAGTTTTAAAATGAGTTATTAATTTTAGACAATTTCTTGCCTAAAAACACAGATCACAGATGATCTCTTGAATAGAAATGAGAAAAAGCTCATATAACACAAAATAAGCTATATTTTTGCTTAGAAAACTAAGCTTACTTTTATTACTACTATTATTATTATTTTTATTATTATTACTATTACTATTATTTTTATTATTATTATTACTATTATTATTATTATTATTATTATTATTAATATTATTATTATTAAAAACCAATTATAACTTTTGTATAATAAATGTTTTTATACCAGTTTTAAAATGAGTTATTAATTTTATTCAATTTCTTGCCTAAAAACACATCACAGATGATCTCTTGCATAGAAATGAGAAAACGCTCATATAACACACAAAATAAGCTTCATTTTTGCTTAGAAAACTAAGCTTACTTTTATTACTATTATTATTATTTTTATTATTATAATTATTATTATTATTATTACGCTCATGTAACACACAAAATAAGCTTCATTTTTCCTTATTAAAAGTATTATTATTTTTATTGCTTTTGTTACTATTACCATTATTATTATTATTATTATTATTATTATTATTAATATTAACTTTTGTATAGTAAATGTTTTTATACCAGTTTTAAAATGGGTTATTAATTTTAGACAATTTCTTGCCTAAAAACACATCACAGATGATTTCTTGCATAGTAATGAGAAAACGCTCATATAACACACAAAATAAGCTTCATTTTTGCTTAGAAAACTAAGCTTACTTTTATTACTATTATTATTTCTATTATTATTATTATTATTATTATTATTATTACTATTATTATTATTATTATTATTATTATTATTATTATTATTATTATTATTATTATTATTATTATTATTATTATTACTATTATTTTTATTATTATTATTATTATTGTTATTATTATTATTAAAAACTTATATTAAACAGATAGAAAACGTCGTATTCTGACACAAAAAAACGAATTACGTTATAGACTTGACGAGAACGGCGTATCTCGGACACTTATAGGACTCTTATAGGACTCTTATAGGGTCAAAAAGTATCAGTTTGGATTAAAACAAATTATTTTTGTTGACTCTCAGTCTGAATTGTTCATCAGTTTAAACAAAAACGGCTTATTTTAGACGATCTTTTGCTTTGAACAAGAAAACTTACATCGAACAGACTAAAAACGTATTAATCTGGCATAAAAGAGCAATTTATGTATCACTTTGTATAAAGGCATCTAATCATATTCGTTTCATTGCTTAAAATAGACAAAATTGTTGATAAATTTAACAAAAACGCTGTATTCTAGCACCAAATACTAATTACATTATAGTTTCGACGAGAATAGCTTATTTGGAATGGTTCTATGCTTCCAAACGAGTAAATTTTTATTAAACAGATGCCAAACATCATGTTTTGTCCTATAAAAACATTTTATATTGCAGTTTGTATTAAAACAAAATATTTTCGTTGATCCGTTGTTAGAAGCAGCAAACCTAACATTTAAGAATCTGAAAACTCTGTATTCGGACACAAACCACCGAATTTTGTATCAGTTTAGACAAAAACGGTTGATTTTCGACAATATTTTGCTTTGAACAAGAAAACTTATATCAAACTGACTAAAAACGTCTTATTTTAGCACAAAACAAAAGATTTGCTTTATAGTCTTAACGAGAGCTGTTAATTTCAAACGGTTCTATGCATTGAAACAAGCAAAATTTCACTGAACAGAGGAAAAACATCTTATTTCGCCTTTTAAAAACGATTCATGCCACAGTTTGGATAAAAACCAATTATTTTCGTTAATTCATTGTTACAAACAAGAAACCTTACATCAAAGAAACTGAAAACCCCTTATTCAGGCACAGAAATTCGAATTACGTTTCAGTCTGGACAAAAACTGCTTACTTTAGACTATCCTTTGTTTTGAATACAAAAACTTACATTAAAAAGATTAAAAACGTCTTATTCTGGCTGAAAACTGCAAATTATATATTACTCTAGATAAAAGCAATTTATCCTGATTACTCCTTTACTTAGAATAGAGTAAACTTGTATAAAACTTAATGAAAACTTTAAATTTCGTCTCAAAGAAATAAATTACGTTATAGTTTTGACCAGCACTGTTTATTTCAAACGATTTTATGATTCGAAACTAATGAACTTTTATGGGGCAGATGCAAAACCACATATTACCATATAAAGCGTTGTTTTAAAGCAAATTATTACCTTTTGCAACAAGAAATTTCACGTCAAAGAAACTGAAAACTTCGTATCCATGCACAAATATCGAATTACGTATCAGTTTAGGCAAATACAGATTATTTTAAACGATTCCTTGCTATAAACAAAAAAAATTTTATCAAACATATTGAAAACGTCTTATTCTCGAAAATAAGAGCAAATTATGTATCAGCTTTAACAAAAGCGGATTACTCTGTTTGATTCTATGCTTAGAGTAGAGTAAACTACTATAAAACGTAATGAAAACTCTATATTCAGGCTCAAAAAAACAAATTACGTTATAGTTTTGACAAAAAAAAATTATTTCGGACGATTACATACTTCGAAGTAAGCAAACTTTAATTGAACAAGTGCAAAAGCTAATACTTTGCTTTAAAATAACGATTTATGTGGTAATATGGTATTTTGCATCTGTCCTATAAAAGTTTACTCGTTTCGCTCCATTGAATCATTCGAAATAAATTATTTTGACACAACAACAACGAAAATAATTTGTTTTTGTTTAAACTGTAACATGTCGTTTTTATAAAACGAACTAAGACGTTTGGCATCTGTTTAGTGAAAGTTTTCTCGTTTGGGGGCATAAAATCGTTTGAAATTAACAGTTCTGGTCAAAACTATAACGTAGATTATTTCTTTAAGACGAAATTTAAAGTTTTCATTAAGTTTTATACAAGTTTGCTCTATTCTAAGCAAAGGAGTAATCAGGATAAACTGCTTTTATTCAAAGTAATACATAATTTGCAGTTTTCAGCCAGAATAAGACGTTTTAATCTTTTTAATGTAAGTTTTTGTATTCAAAACAAAGGATCGTCTAAAGTAAGCAGTTTTTGTTCAGACTGAAACGTAATTCGAATTTCTGTGCCTGAATAAGGGGTTTTCAGTTACTTTGATGTAAGGTTTCTTGTTTGTAACAATGAATTAACAAAAATAATTGGTTTTCATCCTAACTGTGGCATGAATCGTTTTTAAAAGGCGAAATAAGATGTTTTTCCTCTGTTCAGTGAAAGTTTACTCGTTTCAAAGCATAGAACTGTTTGAAATTAACAGCTCTCGTTAAGACTATAACGCAGATCTTTTGTTTTGTGCTAAAATAAGACGTTTTTAGTCAGTTTGATATAAGTTTTCTTGTTCAAAGCAATATATTGTCGAAAATCAACCGTTTTTGTCTAAACTGATACAAAATTCGGTGGTTTGTGTCCGAATACAAAGTTTTCAGATTCTTTAATGTTAGTTTTGCTGTTCTAACAAAGAATCAACGAAAATATTTTGTTTTAATACAAACTGCAATATAAAATGTCTTTATAGGACAAAACATGATGTTTGGCATCTGTTTAATAAAAATTAACTCGTTTGGAAGCATAGAATCATTCCAAATAAGCTATTCTCGTCGAAACTATAATGTAATTAGTATTTTGTGCTAGAATACAGCGTTTTTGTTAGATTTATTAACGATTTTGTCTATTTTAAGCAATGAAACGAATAGGATTAGCTGCCTTTATCCAAAGTGATACATAAATTGCTCTTTTATGCCAGATTAATACGTTTTTAGTCTGTTCGATATAAGTTTTCTTGTTCAAAGCAAAAGATCGTCTAAAATAAGCCGTTTTTGTTTGAACTGATAAACAATTCAGACTGAGAGTCAACAAAAATAATTTGTTTTAATCCAAACTGATACTTTTTGACCCTATAAGAGTCCTATAAGAATCCGAGATACGCCGTTCTCGTCAAGTCTATAACGTAATTCGTATTTTTGTGTCAGAATACGACGTTTTCTGCCTGTTTAATATAATTTTTTAATAATAATAATAATAATAATGACAATAATAATAATAATAATAATAATAATAATAATAATAATAATAATAATAATATTAATAATAATAATAATAATAGTAATAGTAACAAAAGTAATAATAATATTAATACTTTTATTAAGGAAAAATGAAGCTTATTTTGTGTGTTACATGAGCGTTTTCTCATTTCTATGCAAAAGATCATGTGTGATCTGTGTTTTTAGGCAATCTAAGCCATTTTATAGTTTTTAGGCAAAAAATTGTCTAAAGTAAATCACTCATTTTAAAACTGGTATAAAAACATTTACTATACAAAAGTTATAATCGGTTTGTAATAATAATAATAATAATAATATAAACAATAATAATAATAATAATAATAATAATAATAATAATAATAATAGTAATAATAACAATAATAATAATAATAATAATAATAGTAAATAATAATAATAATAATATTTATAATAATGAATTTCTTTCTAAATTAAAGCTTAGTTTTTCTAAGCAAAAATGAAGCTTATTTTGTGTTATCTGAGCGTTTTCTCATTTCTATGCAAGAGATCATCTGTAATCTGTGTTTTTAGGCAAGAAATTGTCTAAAATTAATAACTCATTTTAAAATGGTATAAAAACATTTACTATACAAAAGTTATAATCGGTTTTAATAATAATAATATTAATAATAATAATAATAATAATAATAATAATAATAATAATAAAAATAATACTAATAACAATAATAATAATAAAAATATTAATAATAGTAGTAATAAAAGTAAGCTTAGTTTTCTAAGCAAAAATGAAGCTTATTTTGTGTTATATGAGCGTTTTCTCATTTCTATGCAAGAGATCATCTGTGATCTGTGTTTTTAGGCAAGAAATTGTCTAAAATTAATAACTCATTTTAAAACTGGTATAAAAACATTTACTATACAAAAGTTATAATCGGTTTTTAATAATAATATTAATAATAATAATAATAATAATAATAATAATAATAATAATAATAATAATAATAGTAATAATAATAATGATGATAATGTTTTATTGATGTTATAAATACAAAGTATCTTACATACGTCACCAAGAAAAGAAGAGAAAACAAGAAAATACACTTTAACCGTTTACAAAAGCAGATAATAATAATTATATAAGAAAACTTAGTTAAGATGACATTTTACAAAAATAATTACTGAATTCATCAACAGAGTAAAATGCCTCTTGTAGCAGGAAAGATTTAACACAGTTTTTAAAAGCCTTGAACTCGAGGTTTTTATAGGTGTCAGGTAACATGTTAAATAATTTAATACAGTAATAACTTGTGCTGTTTCTAGAACGTGATAATCGCAGAAAATTTGGTCTGAGTAAATGCCGGAATCTGGTGGAGTATGTATGATCAAACGAATCATATTTGTTTAAGTTTTGATGAGTATATAGAAGACATTGCAAAATATAAGTGCAGGGAACCGTTAAAATTTTGAAGTTTCTGAAATATTGACGACAGTCACTCTGATAGTGACAGCCAGCAATAATTCTGGTACATTTTCTTTGTATTTTGAATAATTTAGCTGTATGTGGCGAATGACCCCAAGCAAGGATGGCATATGAAAGAACACTGTGAAATATGGCATGATAAACTGATAATAAAGTTTTAGTCGATAAGGTAGATACCAACTGCCTAAACAAGAACAATTTTTTAGAAAGTTTAGTAACTAAGTAGTCGCAATGAGTTTCCCGAGTCAATCCACAATCCAGAAAAACACCTAACAGCTTAATATAAGAAGGGGTAATAAATGATTTGTTTAAGGAAAAAATAATTTCTTGAGTTTTGGCACAATTAACGGTAAGTTTGTTACCAATAAACCAGTCTTTAATTTTGGTTTCAACACAAGTTTTTATGTGATCCAGAGCCTCTTTTAAATCAAAAGCGCCATAGATAGTGGTGTCGTCAGCAAACAGTAAGAAATTAGTATCTTTAATAGAAAGTGGCAGGTCATTTATAAAGATGAGAAATAGAGTCGGTCCTAGGACCGATCCTTGCGGTACACCAAATTTAATTTCCATTTTATTGGAATTAATATTGTGAGCAGAAACGAACTGACATCTATTTATTAAGTATGAATTCATCAAACTAATACTTCTGACACAGAATCCATATGATTTTAATTTTTGTAACAATATACCATGCTCAACACAATCAAATGCTTTTGTTAAGTCCAAACAGCAAACATAGGTATTTTCCTTATTTTCAAAACTAGACAAAATTTTTTCACTAAGGTAGTTAATAGCTAGGGATGTTGAGTGATTGCATCTAAAACCAAATTGGAACTGTGAGTAGAGACTATTATTCTCAAAATACGAGTTGATTTGCTTTTTTAAAATAAACTCAAAAACCTTTGCTAAGATAGGCACTAGAGAAATAGGTCTATAATTACTGATGTCATTCGGATCTCCTTTCTTAAAAACCGGTACAACTTTGGAAGTTTTTAGAACTGCTGGAAATATACTTTCTCTAATACACCTATTAATGATTTTAGTCAAAGGAATAACTATAAGATTTACTAACGAATAAAAATAATAGTAATAATAATAATAATAAAAATAATAATAATAGTAGTAATAAAAGTAAGCTTAGTTTTCTAAGCAAAAATGAAGCTTATTTTGTGTTATATGAGCGTTTTCTCATTTCTATGCAAGAGATCATCTGTGATCTGTGTTTTTAGGCAAGAAATTGTCTAAAATTAATAACTCATTTTAAAACTGGTATAAAAACATTTACTATACAAAAGTTATATTCGGTTTTTAATAATAATAATATTAATAATAATAATAATAATAATAATTATAATAATAATAATAATAATAATAATAATAATAATAATAATAATAATAATAGTAATAATAATAAAAATAATAGTAATAATAATAATAATAATAAAAATAATAATAATAGTAGTAATAAAAGTAAGCTTCGTTTTCTAAGCAAAAATGTAGCTTATTTTGTGTTATATGAGCGTTTTCTCATTTCTATGCAAGAGATCATCTGTGATCTGTGTTTTTAGGCAAGAAATTGTCTAAAAATAATAACTCATTTTAAAACTGGTATAAAAACATTTACTATACAAAAGTTATAATCGGTTTTTAATAATAATAATATTAATAATAATAATAATAATAATAATAATATTAATAATAATAATAGTAATAATAATAATAAAAATAATAGTAATAATAATAGTAGTAATAAAAGTAAGGTTAGTTTTCTAAGCAAAAATGAAGCTTATTTTGTGTTAGATGAGCGTTTTCTCATTTCAATGCAAAAGATCATGTGTGATCTGTGTTTTTAGGCAATCTAAGCCATTTTATAGTTTTTAAAATTTAACAAAAATTTGCTTTAAAATAAAAATGTTTGAAAAACTGAAATTAAACTAAATTAATTGTGTCTAACACTTTAGTAAAGGAAAAAGGAGGAGACATAAAAGTCACTAAAGTCTTAGAGTTGTCTTTAGTCGTCATATTAATAACAATAACATTTATAATAACAATACTAGTAGTACTAAATTTGCTTATATGCAAGCGCTTAATTAAGGTAACAGTTTTTTGTTTTTTGCTTATATCTCGAAAACAGTTACTTATATCAATTTTTAACTTTTCACCAAAATTAAAGGTGATAAAATTTCCTACAAAATAGTTATTTGCATTTTTCATGTAGAACCAACCATAAGCGAGATATAAGTTTGAAAATAATTAATAATTAAAAAAAAATGTGTTTTAACAGAAAATGTCTTGTGATTTAAAATACACTTAATTTATTGGGTCCAATACTTAATTAGAAGAAAAAGGAGGTGACAGTAAATGCTGCATTTTCGTCTTCGTCTCAAACATTGAAAACTGAATTACATTTTTGTTCAGTAACAGTTACAGTTTTCTTATTGATTTTTTGCTTATATCTCGAAAACAGTTACTCCTATCAAATTTTATCTTTCTTCCTAAATTAAAGCTGATAAAATTTCCAACAAAATAGTTATTTACATTTTTCTTGTAGGACCAAGCATAAACGAGTTATAGAGTTGGATATAAATAATATTTAACAAAAATTTGCTTTAAAATAAAATGCTTAAAAAACCGGAATTAAACTAAATTAATTGTGTCTAACACTTTAGTAAAGGAAAAAGGAGGAGACATAAAAGTCACTAAAGTCTTAGAGTTGTCTTTAGTCGTCATATTAATAACAATAACATTTATAATAACAATACTAGTAGTACTAAATTTGCTTAAATGCAAACGCTTAATTAAGGTAACAGTTTTTTGGTTTCTTGCTTATATCTCGAAAACAGTTACTTCTATCAATTTTTATCTTTTTTTCAAAATTCAAGCTGATAAAATTTTCTACAAAATAGTTATTTGCATTTTTCTTGTAGGACCAACCATAAGCGCGTTATAGAGTTAGATATAAATAATCTTTAACAAAAATTTGCTTTAAAATAAAATGTTTGAAAAACCGAAACTAAACTAAATTAATTAAGACTAACACTTTAGTAGAGGAAAAAGGAGAAGACATAAAATTCACCAAAGTTTTGAGAGTCGTTTTTAGTCGTCATATTAATAACAATAACATTAATAATAATAATACTAATATTACTAAATTTGCTTATATGCAAGCGCTTAATTAAGGTAACAGTTTCTTGCTTATATTTCGAAAACAGTTACTCTTATCAATTTTTATCTTTTTACTAAAATTAAAGCTGATAAAATTTCCTACAAAATAGTTATTTGCATTTTTTATGTAGGTTTAACCATAAGCGAGATATAAGTTTGAAAATAATTAATATTTAATAAAAAAGTACTTTAACAGAAAATGTCTTGTGATTTAAAATACACTTAATTTAATGGGTCCAATACTTTATTAGAAGAAAAAGGAGGTGACCTAAAAGTCACTGAAGTCTTCAGAGTCGATTTTAAATGCTGCATTTTCGTCTTTGTCTCAAACATTGAAAACTGAATTACATTTTTGTTCAGTAACAGTTACAGTTTTCTTATTGGTTTTTTGCTTATATTTCGAAAACAGTTACTCCTATCAATTTTTATCTTTTTACTAAAATTAAAGCTGATAAAATTTCCTACAAAATAGTTATTTGCATTTTTCTTGTAGGACCAAGCATAAACGAGTTATAGAGTTGGATATAAATAATATTTAACAAAAATTTGCTTTAAAATAAAATGCTTAAAAAACCGGAATTAAACTAAATTAATTGTGTCTAACACTTTAGTAGAGGAAAAAGGAGAAGACATAAAAGTCACTAAATGTTTCAGAGTCGTCTTTAGTCGTCATATTAATAACAATAACATTAATAATAATAATACTAATAGTACTAAATTTACTTAAATGCAAACGCTTAATTAAGGTAACAGTTCTTTGGTTTCTTGCTTATATCTCGAAAACAGTTACTCCTATCAATTTTTATCTCTTTTTCAAAATTAAAGCTGATAAAATTTCCTACAAAATAGTTATTTGCATTTTTTTGTAGGACCAACCATAAGCGAGTTATGGAGTTGGATATAAATAATATTTAACAAAAATTTGCTTTAAAATAAAATGTTCGAAAAACCGATATTAAACCAAATTAATTGGGTCTAACACTTTAGTAGAGGAAAAAGAAGAAGACATAAAAGTCACCAAAGTCTTCAGAGTTGTTTTTAGTACTAAATTTGCTTATATGCAAGCGCTTAATTAAGGTAACAGTTTTTTGGTTTCTTGCTTATATCTCAAAAACAGTTACTCCTATTAATTTTTATCTTTTTACTAAAATTAAAGCTGATTAAATTTCCTACAAAATAGTAATTTGCATTTTTCATGTAGGACTAACCATAAGCGAAATGTAAGTTTGAAAATAATTAATATTTAAAAAAAAAGTGCTTTAACAGAAAATGTCTTGTGATTTAAAATACACTTAATTTAATGGGTCCAATACTTTATTAGAAGAAAAAGGAGGTGACCTAAAAGTCACTGAAGTCTTCAGAGTCGATTTTAAATGCTGCATTTTCGTCTTTGTCTCAAACATTGAAAACTGAATTACATTTTTGTTCAGTAACAGTTACAGTTTTCTTATTGGTTTTTTGCTTATATCTCGAAAACAGTTACTCCTATCAATTTTTATCTTTTTTTCAAAATTCAAGCTGATAAAATTTCCTACAAAATAGTTATTTGCATTTTTCTTGTAGGACCAACCATAAGCGCGTTATAGAGTTGGATATAAATAATCTTTAACAAAAATTTGCTTTAAAATAAAATGTTTGAAAAACCGAAATTAAACTAAATTAATTAAGACTAACACTTTAGTAGAGGAAAAAGGAGAAGACATATAAGTCACCAAAGTCTTGAGAGTCGTTTTTAGTCGTGATATTAATAACAATAACATTAATAATAATAATACTAATATTACTAAATTTGCTTATATGCAAGCGCTTAATTAAGGTAACAGTTTCTTGCTTGTATTTCGAAAACAGTTACTCCTATCAATTTTTATCTTTTTACTAAAATTAAAGCTGATAAAATTTCCTACAAAATAGTTATTTGCATTTTTCTTGTAGGACCAAGCATAAACGAGTTATAGAGTTGGATATAAATAATATTTAACAAAAATTTGCTTTAAAATAAAATGCTTGAAAAACCGGAATTAAACTAAATTAATTGTGTCTAACACTTTAGTAGAGGAAAAAGGAGAAGACATAAAAGTCACTAAATGTTTCAGAGTCGTCTTTAGTCGTCATATTAATAACAATAACATTAATAATAATAATACTAATAGTACTAAATTTGCTTAAATGCAAACGCTTAATTAAGGTAACAGTTTTTTGGTTTCTTGCTTATATCTCGAAAACAGTTACTTCTATCAATTTTTATCTCTTTTTCAAAATTAAAGCTGATAAAATTTCCTACAAAATAGATATTTGCATTTTTTTGTAGGACCAACCATAAGCGAGTTATAGAGTTGGATATAAATAATCTTTAACAAAAATTTGCTTTAAAATAAAATGTTTGAAAAACCGATATTAAACCAAATTAATTGGGTCTAACACTTTAGTAGAGGAAAAAGAAGAAGACATAAAAGTCACCAAAGTCTTCAGAGTTGTTTTTAGTACTAAATTTGCTTATATGCAAGCGCTTAATTAAGGTAACAGTTTTTTGGTTTCTTGCTTATATCTCGAAAACAGTTACTCCTATTAATTTTTATCTTTTTACTAAAATTAAAGCTGATAAAATTTCCTACAAAATAGTAATTTGCATTTTTCATGTAGGACTAACCATAAGCGAGATGTAAGTTTGAAAATAATTAATATTTAAAAAAAAAGTGCTTTAACAGAAAATGTCTTGTGATTTAAAATACACTTAATTTAATGGGTCCAATACTTTATTAGAAGAAAAAGGGGGTGACCTAAAAGTCACTGAAGTCTTCAGAGTCGATTTTAAATGCTGCATTTTCGTCTTTGACTCAAACATTGAAAACTGAATTACATTTTTGTTCAGTAACAGATACAGTTTTCTTATTGGTTTTTTGCTTATATCTCGAAAACAGTTAATCCTATCAATTTTTATCTTTTTTTCAAAATTCAAGCTGATAAAATTTTCTACAAAATAGTTATTTGCATTTTTCTTGTAGGACCAACCATAAGCGCGTTATAGAGTTAGATATAAATAATCTTTAACAAAAATTTGCTTTAAAATAAAATGTTTGAAAAACCGAAACTAAACTAAATTAATTAAGACTAACACTTTAGTAGAGGAAAAAGGAGAAGACATAAAATTCACCAAAGTTTTGAGAGTCGTTTTTAGTCGTCATATTATTAACAATAACATTAATAATAATAATACTAATATTACTAAATTTGCTTATATGCAAGCGCTTAATTAAGGTAACAGTTTCTTGCTTATATTTCGAAAACAGTTACTCTTATCAATTTTTATCTTTTTACTAAAATTAAAGCTGATAAAATTTCCTACAAAATAGTTATTTGCATTTTTTATGTAGGTTTAACCATAAGCGAGATATAAGTTTGAAAATAATTAATATTTAATAAAAAAGTACTTTAACAGAAAATGTCTTGTGATTTAAAATACACTTAATTTAATGGGTCCAATACTTTATTAGAAGAAAAAGGAGGTGACCTAAAAGTCACTGAAGTCTTCAGAGTCGATTTTAAATGCTGCATTTTCGTCTTTGTCTCAAACATTGAAAACTGAATTACATTTTTGTTCAGTAACAGTTACAGTTTTCTTATTGGTTTTTTGCTTATATTTCGAAAACAGTTACTCCTATCAATTTTTATCTTTTTACTAAAATTAAAGCTGATAAAATTTCCTACAAAATAGTTATTTGCATTTTTCTTGTAGGACCAAGCATAAACGAGTTATAGAGTTGGATATAAATAATATTTAACAAAAATTTGCTTTAAAATAAAATGCTTGAAAAACCGGAATTAAACTAAATTAATTGTGTCTAACACTTTAGTAGAGGAAAAAGGAGAAGACATAAAAGTCACTAAATGTTTCAGAGTCGTCTTTAGTCGTCATATTAATAACAATAACATTAATAATAATAATACTAATAGTACTAAATTTGCTTAAATGCAAACGCTTAATTAAGGTAACAGTTCTTTGGTTTCTTGCTTATATCTCGAAAACAGTTACTCCTATCAATTTTTATCTCTTTTTCAAAATTAAAGCTGATAAAATTTCCTACAAAATAATTATTTGCATTTTTTTGTAGGACCAACCATAAGCGAGTTATAGAGTTGGATATAAATAATATTTAACAAAAATTTGCTTTAAAATAAAATGTTCGAAAAACCGATATTAAACCAAATTAATTGGGTCTAACACTTTAGTAGAGGAAAAAGAAGAAGACATAAAAGTCACCAAAGTCTTCAGAGTTGTTTTTAGTACTAAATTTGCTTATATGCAAGCGCTTAATTAAGGTAACAGTTTTTTGGTTTCTTGCTTATATCTCAAAAACAGTTACTCCTATTAATTTTTATCTTTTTACTAAAATTAAAGCTGATAAAATTTCCTACAAAATAGTAATTTGCATTTTTCATGTAGGACTAACCATAAGCGAAATGTAAGTTTGAAAATAATTAATATTTAAAAAAAAAGTGCTTTAACAGAAAATGTCTTGTGATTTAAAATACACTTAATTTAATGGGTCCAATACTTTATTAGAAGAAAAAGGAGGTGACCTAAAAGTCACTGAAGTCTTCAGAGTCGATTTTAAATGCTGCATTTTCGTCTTTGTCTCAAACATTGAAAACTGAATTACATTTTTGTTCATTAACAGTTACAGTTTACTTATTGGTTTTTTGCTTATATCTCGAAAACAGTTACTCCTATCAATTTTTATCTTTTTTTCAAAATTGAAGCTGATAAAATTTCCTACAAAATAGTTATTTGCATTTTTCTTGTAGGACCAACCATAAGCGAGTTATAGAGTTGGATATAAATAATCTTTAACAAAAATTTTCTTTAAAATAAAATGTTTGAAAAACCGAAATTAAACTAAATTAATTAAGACTAACACTTTAGTAGAGGAAAAAGGAGAAGACATAAAAGTCACCAAAGTCTTGAGAGTCGTTTTTAGTCGTCATATTAATAACAATAACATTAATAATAATAATACTAATATTACTAAATTTGCTTATATGCAAGCGCTTAATTAAGGTAACAGTTTCTTGCTTGTATTTCGAAAACAGTTACTCCTATCAATTTTTATCTTTTTACTAAAATTAAAGCTGATAAAATTTCCTACAAAATAGTTATTTGCATTTTTCTTGTAGGACCAAGCATAAACGAGTTATAGAGTTGGATATAAATAATATTTAACAAAAATTTGCTTTAAAATAAAATGCTTGAAAAACCGGAATTAAACTAAATTAATTGTGTCTAACACTTTAGTAGAGGAAAAAGGAGAAGACATAAAAGTCACTAAATGTTTCAGAGTCGTCTTTAGTCGTCATATTAATAACAATAACATTAATAATAATAATACTAATAGTACTAAATTTGCTTAAATGCAAACGCTTAATTAAGGTAACAGTTTTTTGGTTTCTTGCTTATATCTCGAAAACAGTTACTTCTATCAATTTTTATCTCTTTTTCAAAATTAAAGCTGATAAAATTTCCTACAAATTTTATCAGCTTTAATTTTAGTAAAAAGATAAAAATTAATAGGAGTAACTGTTTTCGAGATATAAGCAAGAAACCAAAAAACTGTTACCTTAATTAAGCGCTTGCATATAAGCAAATTTAGTACTAAAAACAACTCTGAAGACTTTGGTGACTTTTATGTCTTCTTCTTTTTCCTCTACTAAAGTGTTAGACCCAATTAATTTGGTTTAATATCGGTTTTTCAAACATTTTATTTTAAAGCAAATTTTTGTTAAAGATTATTTATATCCAACTCTATAACTCGCTTATGGTTGGTCTTACAAAAAAATGCAAATAACTATTTTGTAGGAAATTTTATCAGCTTTAATTTTGAAAAAGAGATAAAAATTGATAGAAGTAACTGTTTTCGAGATATAAGCAAGAAACCAAAAAACTGTTACCTTAATTAAGCGTTTGCATTTAAGCAAATTTAGTACTATTAGTATTATTATTATTAATGTTATTGTTATTAATATGACGACTAAAGACGACTCTGAAACATTTAGTGACTTTTATGTCTTCTCCTTTTTCCTCTACTAAAGTGTTAGACACAATTAATTTAGTTTAATTCCGGTTTTTCAAGCATTTTATTTTAAAGCAAATTTTTGTTAAATATTATTTATATCCAACTCTATAACTCGTTTATGCTTGGTCCTACAAGAAAAATGCAAATAACTATTTTGTAGGAAATTTTATCAGCTTTAATTTTAGTAAAAAGATAAAAATTGATAGGAGTAACTGTTTTCGAAATACAAGCAAGAAACTGTTACCTTAATTAAGCGCTTGCATATAAGCAAATTTAGTAATATTAGTATTATTATTATTAATGTTATTGTTATTAATATGACGACTAAAAACGACTCTCAAGACTTTGGTGACTTTTATGTCTTCTCCTTTTTCCTCTACTAAAGTGTTAGTCTTAATTAATTTAGTTTAATTTCGGTTTTTCAAACATTTTATTTTAAAGAAAATTTTTGTTAAAGATTATTTATATCCAACTCTATCACGCGCTTATGGTTGGTCCTACAAGAAAAATGCAAATAACTATTTTGTAGGAAATTTTATCAGCTTGAATTTTGAAAAAAAGATAAAAATTGATAGGAGTAACTGTTTTCGAGATATAAGCAAAAAACCAATAAGTAAACTGTAACTGTATTAATATGACGACTAAAAACGACTCTCAAGACTTTGGTGACTTTTATGTCTTCTCCTTTTTCCTCTACTAAAGTGTTAGTCTTAATTAATTTAGTTTAGTTTCGGTTTTTCAAACATTTTATTTTAAAGCAAATTTTTGTTAAAGATTATTTATATCCAACTCTATAACGCGCTTATGGTTGGTCCTACAAGAAAAATGCAAATAACTATTTTGTAAGAAATTTTATCAGCTTGAATATTGAAAAAAAAGATAAAAATTGATAGGAGTAACTGTTTTCGAGATATAAGCAAAAAACCAAATTGAAAACTGTAACTGTTACTGAACAAAAATGTAATTCAGTTTTCAATGTTTGAGACAAAGACGAAAATGCATCATTTAAAATCGACTCTGAAGACTTCAGTGACTTTTAGGTCACCTCCTATTTCTTCTAATAAAGTATTGGACCCATTAAATTAAGTGTATTTTAAATCACAAGACATTTTCTGTTAAAGCACTTTTTTTTTAAAATATTAATTATTTTCAAACTTATATCTCGCTTATGGTTAGTCCTACATAAAAAATGCAAATAACTATTTTGTAGGAAATTTTATCAGCTTTAATTTTAGTAGAAAGATAAAAATTGATAGGAGTAACTGTTTTCGAAATATAAGCAAGAAACTGTTACCTTAATTAAGCGCTTGCATATAAGCAAATTTAGTACTATTAGTATTATTATTATTAATGTTATTGTTATTAGTATGACGATTAAAGACGACTCTGAAACCTTTAGTGACTTTTATGTCTTCTCCTTTTTCCTCTACTAAAGTGTTAGACACAATTAATTTAGTTTAATTTTATTATTTCAAACATTTTATTTTAAAGCAAATTTTTGTTAAATATTATTTATATCCATCTTTATAACTCGCTTATACTTGGTCCTACAAGAAAAATGCTAATAACCATTTTGTAGGAAATTTTATCAGCTTTAATTTTAGTAAAAAGATAAAAATTGATAGGAGTAACTGTTTTCGAGATATAAGCAAGAAACCAAAAAACTGTTACCTTAATTAAGCGCTTGCATATAAGCAAATTTAGTAATATTAGTATTATTATTATTAATGTTATTGTTATTAATATGACGACTAAAAACGACTCTCAAGACTTTGGTGACTTTTATGTCTTCTCCTTTTTCCTATACTAAAGTGTTAGACTCAATTAATTTAGTTTAGTTTCGGTTTTTCAAACATTTTATTTTAAAGCAAATTTTTGTTAAAGATTATTTATATCCAACTCTATAACGCGCTTATGGTTGGTACTACAAGAAAAATGCAAATAACTATTTTGTAGGAAATTTTATCAGCTTGAATTTTGAAAAAAAGATAAAAATTGATAGGAGTAACTGTTTTCGAGATATAAGCAAAAAACCAATAAGAAAACTGTAACTGTTACTGAACAAAAATGTAATTCAGTTTTCAATGTTTGAGACAAAGACGAAAATGCAGCATTTAAAATCGACTCTGAAGACTTCAGTGACTTTTATGTCACCTCCTTTTTCCTCTAATAAAGTATTGGACCCATTAAATTAAGTGTATTTTAAATCACAAGACATTTTCTGTTAAAGCACTTTTTTTTTAAATATTAATTATTTTCAAACTTACATCTCGCTTATGTTTAGTCCTACATGAAAAATGCAAACTACTATTTTGTAGGAAATTTTATCAGCTTTAATTTTAGTAAAAAGATAAAAATTAATAGGAGTAACTGTTTTCGAGATATAAGCAAGAAACCAAAAAACTGTTACCTTAATTAAGCGCTTGCATATAAGCACATTTAGTACTAAAAACAACTCTGAAGACTTTGGGGACTTTTATGTCTTCTTCTTTTTCCTCAACTAAAGTGTTAGACCCAATTAATTTGGTTTAATATCGGTTTTTCAAACATTTTATTTTAAAGCAAATTTTTGTTAAAGATTATTTATATTCAACTCTATAACTCGCTTATGGTTGGTCCTACAAAAAAATGCAAATAACTATTTTGTAGGAAATTTTATCAGCTTTAATTTTGAAAAAGCGATAAAAATTGATAGGAGTAACTGTTTTCGAGATATAAGCAAGAAACCAAAAAACTGTTACCTTAATTAAGTCTTTGCATATAAGCAAATTTAGTACCATTAGTATTATTATTATTAATGTTATTGTTATTAATATGACGACTAAAGACGACTCTGAAACATTTAGTGACTTTTATGTCTTCTCCTTTTTCCTCTACTAAAGTGTTGGACACAATTAATTTAGTTTAATTCCGGTTTTTCAAGCATTTTATTTTAAAGCAAATTTTTGTTAAATATTATTTATATCCAACTCTATAACTCGTTTATGCTTGGTCCTACAAGAAAAATGTAAATAACTATTTTGTTGGAAATTTTATCAGCTTTAATTTAGGAAGAAAAATAAAATTTGATAGGAGTAACTGTTTTCGAGATATAAGCAAAAAATCAATAAGAAAACTGTAACTGTTACTGAACAAAAATGTAATTCAGTTTTCAATGTTCGAGACGAAGACGAAAATGCAGCATTTACTGTCACCTCCTTTTTCTTCTAATTAAGTATTGGACACAATAAATTAAGTGTATTTTAAATCACAAGACATTTTCTGTTAAAACACATTTTTTTTTAATTATTAATTATTTTCAAACTTATATCTCGCTTATGGTTAGTTCTACATGAAAAATGCAAATAACTATTTTGTAGGAAATTTTATCACCGTTAATTTTGGTGAAAAGTTAAAAATTGATAGAAGTAACTGTTTTCGAGATATAAGCAAAAAACAAAAAACTGTTACCTTAATTAAGCGCTTGCATATAAGCAAATTTAGTACTACTAGAATTGTTATTATAAATGTTATTGTTATTAATATGACGACTAAAGACAACTCTAAGACTTTAGTGACTTTTATGTCTCCTCCTTTTTCCTTTACTAAAGTGTTAGACACAATTAATTTAGTTTAATTTCAGTTTTTCAAACATTTTATTTTAAAGCAAATTTTTGTTAAACTTTAAAAACTATAAAATGGCTTAGATTGCCTAAAAACACAGATCACACATGATCTTTTGCATTGAAATGAGAAAACGCTCATCTAACACAAAATAAGCTTCATTTTTGCTTAGAAAACTAAGCTTACATTTATTACTACTATTATTATTACTATTATTATTATTACTATTATTTTTATTATTATTATTACTATTATTATTATTATTATTATTATTATTATTATTATTATTATTATTATTATTATTAATATTATTATTATTAAAAACCGATTATAACTTTTGTATAGTATGTTTTTATACCACTTTTAAAATGAGTTATTAATTTTAGACAACTTCTTGCCTAAAAACACAGATCACAGATGATCTCTTGCATAGAAATGAGAAAACGCTCATATAACACAAAATAAGCTTCATTTTTGCTTAGAAAACTAAGCTTACTTTTATTACAACTATTATTATTATTTTTATTATTATTATTATTATTACTATTATTTTTATTATTATTATTACTATTATTATTATTATTAATATTATTAATATTATTATTATTAAAACCGATTATAACTTTTGTATAGTAAATGTTTTAATACCATTTTAAAATGAGTTATTAATTTTAGACAATTTCTTGCCTAAAAACACAGATTACAGATGATCTCTTGCATAGAAATGAGAAAACGCTCAGATAACACAAAATAAGCTTCATTTTTGCTTAGAAAAACTAAGCTTTAATTTAGAAAGAAATTCATTATTATAAGTATTATTATTATTATTATTTACTACTATTATTATTATTATTATTATTATTGTTATTATTACTATTATTATTATTATTATTATTATTATTGTTTATATTATTATTATTATTATTATTAAAAACCGATTATAACTTTTGTATAGTAAATGTTTTTATACCAGTTTTAAAATGAGTGATTTACTTTAGACAATTTTTTGCCTAAAAACTATAAAATGGCTTAGATTGCCTAAAAACACAGATCACACATGATCTTTTGCATAGAAATGAGAAAACGCTCATGTAACACACAAAATAAGCTTCATTTTTCCTTAATAAAAGTATTAATATTATTATTACTTTTGTTACTATTACTATTATTATTATTATTATTATTATTATTATTATTATTATTATTATTGTCATTATTATTATTATTATTAATAAAAAATTATATTAAACAGGCAGAAAACGTCGTATTCTGACACAAAAATACGAATTACGTTATAGACTTGACGAGAACGGCGTATCTCGGACTCTTATAGGACTCTTATAGGGTCAAAAAGTATCAGTTTGGATTAAAACAAATTATTTTTGTTGACTCTCAGTCTAAATTGTTTATCAGTTCAAACAAAAACGGCTTATTTTAGACGATCTTTTGCTTTGAACAAGAAAACTTATATCGAACAGACTAAAAACGTATTAATCTGGCATAAAAGAGCAATTTATGTATCACTTTGGATAAAGGCAGCTAATCCTATTCGTTTCATTGCTTAAAATAAACAAAATTGTTAATAAATCTAACAAAAACGCTGTATTCTAGCACAAAATACTAAT
>NC_087397.1:17800000-17820000 GCF_031307605.1 Tribolium castaneum
TTATATTCAACTCTATGACTCGCTTATGGTTGGTCCTACAAAAAAAATGCAATTAACTATTTTGTGGGAAATTTTATCGGCTTTAATTTTGAAAAAAAGATAAAAATTGATAGGAGTAACTGTTTTCGAGATATAAGCAAGAAACCAAAAAACTGTTACCTTAATTAAGCGTTTGCATATAAGCAAATTTAGTACTATTAGTATTATTATTAATGTTATTGTTATTAATATGACGACTAAAGACGACTTTGAAACCTTTAAAGACTTTTATGTCTTCTCCTTTTTCCTCAACTAAAGTGTTAGACACAATTAATTTAGTTTAATTTCAGTTTTTCAAACATTTTATTTTAAAGCAAATTTTTGTTAGATATTATTTATATCCATCTCTATTACTCGCTTATGCTTGGTCCTACAAGAAAAATGCAAATATCTACTTTGTTGGAAATTTTATCAGCTTTAATTTTGAAAGAAAGATAAAATTTGATAGGTGTAACTGTTTTCGAGATTTAAGCAAAAAACCAAGAAGAAAACTGTAACTGTTACTGAACAAAAATGTAATTCAGTTTTCAATGTTTGAGACGATGACAAAAATGCAGCATTTAAAAACGACTCTGAAGACTTCAGTGACTTTTATGTCACCTCCTTTTTCTTCTAATAAAGTATTGGACCCAATAAATTAAGTGTATTTTAAATCACAAGGCATTTTCTGTTAAAGCACATTTGTTTTAAATATTAATTATTTTCAAACTTATATCTCGCTTATGGTTAGTCCTACATAAAAAATGCAAATAACTAATTTGTAGAAAATTTTATCAGCTTTAATTTTAGTAAAAAGATAAAAATTGATAGGAGTAACTGTTTTCGAGATATAAACAAGAAACCAAAAAACTGTTACCTTAATTAAGCGCTTGCATATAAGCAAATTTAGTACTATTAGTATTATTTTATTGATGTTATGGTTATTAATATGACGACTAAAAACGACTCTGAAGACTTTGGTGACTTTTATGTCTTCTCCTTTTTCCTGTACTAAAGTGTTAGACTCAATTAATTTAGTTTGATTTCGGTTTTTTAAACATTTTATTTTAAAGCAAATTTTTGTTAAAGATTATTTATATCCAACTCTATAACTCGCTTATGGTTGGTCTTACAAAAGAAATGCAATTAACTATTTTGTAGGAAATTTTATCAGCTTTAATTTTGAAAGAAAGATAAAAATTGATAGGGGTAATTGTTTTCGAGATATAAGCAAAAAACCAAAGTGAAAACTGTTACAGTTACTGAACAAAAATGTTATTCAGTTTTCAATGTTTGAGACGAAGACGAAAATGCAGCATTTAAAAACGACTCTGAAGACTTCAGCGACTTTTATGTCACCTCCTTTTTCTTCTAATAAAGTATTTGACCCAATAAATTAAGTGTATTTTAAATCACAAGACATTTTCTGTTAAAGCACTTTTTTTTTAAATATTAATAATTTTTAAACTTATATCTCGCTTATGGTTAGTCTTACATGAAAAATGCAAATAACTATTTTGTAGGAAATTTTATCAGCTTTAATTTTAGTAAAAAGATAAAAATTGATATAAGTAACTGTTTTCGAGATATAAGCAAGAAACCAAAAAACTGTTACCTTAATTAAGCGTTTGCATGTAAGCAAATTTGGTACTATTAGTATTATTATTATTAATGTTATTGTTATTAATATGACGATTAAAGACGACTCTGAAACCTTTAGTGACTTTTATGTCTTCTCCTTTTTCCTCTACTAAAGTGTTAGACACAATTAATTTAGTTTAATTTTAGTTTTTCAAACATTTAATTTTAAAGCAAGTTTTTGTTAAATATTATTTATATCCAACTCTATAACTCGCTTATGGTTGGTCCTACATGAAAAATGCAAATAACTATTTTTTAGGAAATTTTATCAGCTTTAATTTTGGTGAAAAGGTAAAAATTGATAGGAGTAATTGTTTTCGAGATATAAGCAAAAAACCAAAGTGAAAACTGTTACAGTTACTGAACAAAAATGTAATTCAGTTTTCAATGTTTGAGACGAAGACGAAAATGCAGCATTTAAAAACGACTCTGAAGACTTCAGCGACTTTTATGTCACCTCCTTTTTCTTCTAATAAAGTATTGGACCCAATAAATTAAGTGTATTTTAAATCACAAGACATTTTCTGTTAAAGCACTTTTTTTTTAAATATTAATAATTTTTAAACTTATATCTCGCTTATGGTTAGTCTAACATGAAAAATGCAAATAACTATTTTGTAGGAAATTTTATCAGCTTTAATTTTAGTAAAAAGATAAAAATTGATATAAGTAACTGTTTTCGAGATATAAGCAAGAAACCAAAAAACTGTTACCTTAATTAAGCGTTTGCATGTAAGCAAATTTAGTACTATTAGTATTATTATTATTAATGTTATTGTTATTAATATGACGACTAAAGACGACTCTGAAACCTTTAGTGACTTTTATGTCTTCTCCTTTTTCCTCTACTAAAGTGTTAGACACAATTAATTTAGTTTAATTTTAGTTTTTCAAACATTTTATTTTAAAGCAAGTTTTTGTTAAATATTATTTATATCCAACTCTATAACTCGCTTATGGTTGGTCCTACAAGAAAAATAAAAATAACTATTTTGTAGGAAATTTTATCAGCTTTAATTTTGAAAGTAAGACAAAAATTGATAGGAGTAACTGTTTTCGAGATATAAGCAAAAAACCAATAAGAAAACTGAAACTGTTACTGAACAAAAATGTAACTCAGTTTTCAATGTTTGAGACGAAGACGAAAATGCAGCATTTAAAATCGACTCTGAAGACTTCAGTGACTTATATGTCACCTCCTTTTTCTTCTAATAAAGTATTGGACCTTATAAATTAAGTGTATTTTAAATCACAAAACATTTTCTGTTAAAGCACTTTTTTTTAAAATATTAATTATTTTCAAACTTATATCTCGCTTATGGTTAGTCTTACATAAAAAATGCAAATAACTATTTTGTAGGAAATTTTATCAGCTTTAATTCTAGTAAAAAGATAAAAATTGATAGGAGTAACTGTTTTCGAGATATAAGCAAGAAACCAAAAAACTGTCACCTTAATTAAGCGTTTGCATACAAGCAAATTTAGTACTATTAGTATTATTATTATTAATGTTATTGTTATTAGTATGACGATTAAAGACGTCTCTGAAACCTTTAGTGACTTTTATGTGTCCTCCTTTTTCCTCCACTAAAGTGTTAGACACAATTAATTTAGTTTAATTTCAGTATTTCAAACATTTTATTTTAAAGCAAATTTTTGTTAAATATTATTTATATCCATCTTTATAACTCGCTTATACTTGGTCCTACAAGAAAAATGCAAATAACTATTTTGTAGGAAATTTTATCAGCTTTAATTTTAGTAAAAAAATTAAAATTGATAGAAGGAACTGTTTTCGAGATATAAGCAAGAAACTGTTACCTTAATTAAGCGCTTGCATATAAGCAAATTTAGTAATATTAGTATTATTATTATTAATGTTATTGTTATTAATATGACGACTAAAAACGACTCTCAAGACTTTGGTGACATTTATGTCTTCTCCTTTTTCCTCTACTAAAGTGTTAGTCTTAATTAATTTAGTTTAATTTCGGTTTTTCAAACATTTTATTTTAAAGCAAATTTTTGTTAAAGATTATTTATATCCAACTCTATAACTCGCTTATGGTTGGTCCTACAAGAAAAATGCAAATAACTATTTTGTAGGAAATTTTATCAGCTTGAAGTTTGAAAAAAAGATAAAAATTGATAGGAGTAACTGTTTTCGAGATATAAGCAAAAAACCAATAAGAAAACTGTAACTGTTACTGAACAAAAATGTAATTCAGTTTTCAATGTTTGAGACGTAGACGAAAATGCAGCATTTAAAAACGACTCTGAAGACTTCAGTGACTTTTAAGTCACCTCCTTTTACTTCTAATAAAGTATTGGACCCAATAAATTAAGTGTATTTTAAATCACAAGACATTTTTTGTTAAAGCACTTTTTTTTTAAATATTGATTATTTTAAAACTTATATCTCGCTTATGGTTAGTCCTACATGAAAAATGCAAAAAACTATTTTGTAGGAAATTTTCTCAGCTTTAATTTTAGTAAAAAGATAAAAATTGATAGGAGTAACTGTTTTCGAGGTATAAGCAAGAAACCAAAAAACTGTTACCTTAATTAAGCGCTTGCATATAAGCAAATTTAGTACTAAAAACAACACTAAAGACTTTGGTGACTTTTATGTCTTCTCCTTTTTCCTCTACTAAAGTGTTAGACCCAATTAATTTAGTTTAATATCGGTTTTTCAAACATTTTATTTTAAAGCAAATTTTTGTTAAAGATTATTTATATCCAACTCTATAACTCGCTTATGGTTGGTCCTACAAAAAAATGCAAATAACTATTTTGTAGAAAATTTTGTCAGCTTTAATTTTGAAAAAAAGTTAAAAATTGATAGGAGTAACTGTTTTCGAGATATAAGCAAGAAACCAAAAAACTGTTACCTTAATTAAGCGCTTGCATATAAGCAAATTTAGTACTAAAAACAACTCTAAAGACTTTGGTGACTTTTATGTCTTCTCCTTTTTCCTCTACTAAAGTGTTAGACCCAATTAATTTAGTTTAATATCGGTTTTTCAAACATTTTATTTTAAAGCAAATTTTTGTTAAAGATTATTTATATTCAACTCTATAACTCGCTTATGGTTGGTCCTACAATAAAATGCAAATAACTATTTTGTACGAAATTTTGTCAGCTTTAATTTTGAAAAAAAGTTAAAAATTGATAGGAGTAACTGTTTTCGAGATATAAGCAAGAAACCAAAAAACTGTTACCTTAATTAAGCGTTTGCATATAAGCAAATTTAGTACTATTAGTATTATTATTATTAATGTTACTGTTATTAATATGACGACTAAAGACGACTCTGAAACATTTAGTGACTTTTATGTCTTCTCCTTTTTTCTCTACTAGAGCGTTAGACACAATTAATTTAGTTTAATTTCAGTTTTTCAAGGATTTTATTTTAAAGCAAATTTTTGTTAAAGATTATTTATATCCAACTCAATAACTTGCTTATGGTTGGTCTTACAAAAGAAATGCAAATAACTATTTTGTAGGAAATTTTATCAGCTTTAATTTTGAAAGAAAGATAAAAATTGATAGGAGTAATTGTTTTCGAGGTATAAGCAAAAAACCAAAGTGAAAACTGTTACAGATACTGAACAAAAATGTAATTCAGTTTTCAATGTTTGAGACGAAGACGAAAATGCAGCATTTAAAATCGACTCTGAAGACTTCAGTGACTTTTATGTCACCTCCTTTTTTTTCTAATAAAGTATTGGACCTAATAAATTAAGTGTATTTTAAATCACAAAACATTTTCTGTTAAAGCACTTTTTTTTTAAATATTAATTATTTTCAAACTTATATCTCGCTTATGGTTAGTCCTACATGAAAAATGCAAATAACTATTTTGTAGGAAATTTTATCAGCTTTAATTTTAGTAAAAAGATAAAAATTGATAGGAGTAACTGTTTTCGAGATATAAGCAAGAAACTGTTACCTTAATTAAGCGCTTGCATATAAGCAAATTTAGTACTATTAGTATTATTATTATTAATGTTATTGTTATTAATATGACAACCAAAAACGACTCTGAAGACTTTGGTGACTTTTATGTTTTCTCCTTTTTCCTATACTAAAGTGTTAGACTCAATTAATTTAGTTTAATTTAGGTTTTTCAAACATTTTATTTTAAAGCAAATTTTTGTTAAATATTATTTATATCCATCTTTATAACTCGCTTATACTTGGTCCTAAAAGAAAAATGCAAATAACTATTTTGTAGGAAATTTTATCAGCTTTAATTTTAGTAAAAAAATTTAAATTGATAGAAGGAACTGTTTTCGAGATATAAGCAAGAAACTGTTACCTTAATTAAGCGCTTGCATATAAGCAAATTTAGTAATATTAGTATTATTATTATTAATGTTATTGTTATTAATATGACGACTAAAAACGACTCTCAAGACTTTGGTGACTTTTATGTCTTCTCCTTTTTCCTCTACTAAAGTGTTAGTCTTAATTAATTTAGTTTAATTTCGGTTTTTCAAACATTTTATTTTAAAGCAAATTTTTGTTAAAGATTATTTATATCCAACTCTATAACTCGCTTATGGTTGGTCCTACAAGAAAAATGCAAATAACTATTTTGTAGGAAATTTTATCAGCTTGAAGTTTGAAAAAAAGATAAAAATTGATAGGAGTAACTGTTTTCGAGATATAAGCAAAAAACCAATAAGAAAACTGTAACTGTTACTGAACAAAAATGTAATTCAGTTTTCAATGTTTGAGACGTAGACGAAAATGCAGCATTTAAAAACGACTCTGAAGATTCAGTGACTTTTAAGTCACCTCCTTTTACTTCTAATAAAGTATTGGACCCAATAAATTAAGTGTATTTTAAATCACAAGACATTTTTTGTTAAAGCACTTTTTTTTTAAATATTGATTATTTTAAAACTTATATCTCGCTTATGGTTAGTCCTACATGAAAAATGCAAAAAACTATTTTGTAGGAAATTTTATCAGCTTTAATTTTAGTAAAAAGATAAAAATTGATAGGAGTAACTGTTTTCGAGGTATAAGCAAGAAACCAAAAAACTGTTACCTTAATTAAGCGCTTGCATATAAGCAAATTTAGTACTAAAAACAACACTAAAGACTTTGGTGACTTTTATGTCTTCTCCTTTTTCCTCTACTAAAGTGTTAGACCCAATTAATTTAGTTTAATATCGGTTTTTCAAACATTTTATTTTAAAGCAAATTTTTGTTAAAGATTATTTATATCCAACTCTATAACTCGCTTATGGTTGGTCCTACAAAAAAATGCAAATAACTATTTTGTAGAAAATTTTGTCAGCTTTAATTTTGAAAGAAAGTTAAAAATTGATAGGAGTAACTGTTTTCGAGATATAAGCAAGAAACCAAAAAACTGTTACCTTAATTAAGCGCTTGCATATAAGCAAATTTAGTACTAAAAACAACTCTAAAGACTTTGGTGACTTTTATGTCTTCTCCTTTTTCCTCTACTAAAGTGTTAGACCCAATTAATTTAGTTTAATATCGGTTTTTCAAACATTTTATTTTAAAGCAAATTTTTGTTAAAGATTATTTATATTCAACTCTATAACTCGCTTATGGTTGGTCCTACAATAAAATGCAAATAACTATTTTGTACGAAATTTTGTCAGCTTTAATTTTGAAAAAAAGTTAAAAATTGATAGGAGTAACTGTTTTCGAGATATAAGCAAGAAACCAAAAAACTGTTACCTTAATTAAGCGTTTGCATATAAGCAAATTTAGTACTATTAGTATTATTATTATTAATGTTATTGTTATTAATATGACAACCAAAAACGACTCTGAAGACTTTGGTGACTTTTATGTTTTCTCCTTTTTCCTATACTAAAGTGTTAGACTCAATTAATTTAGTTTAATTTAGGTTTTTCAAACATTTTATTTTAAAGCAAATTTTTGTTAAATATTATTTATATCCATCTTTATAACTCGCTTATACTTGGTCCTACAAGAAAAATGCAAATAACTATTTTGTAGGAAATTTTATCAGCTTTAATTTTAGTAAAAAAATAAAAATTGATAGAAGGAACTGTTTTCGAGATATAAGCAAGAAACTGTTACCTTAATTAAGCGCTTGCATATAAGCAAATTTAGTAATATTAGTATTATTATTATTAATGTTATTGTTATTAATATGACGACTAAAAACGACTCTCAAGACTTTGGTGACTTTTATGTCACCTCCTTTTTCTTCTAATAAAGTATTGGACCCATTAAATTAAGTGTATTTTAATCACAAGACATTTTCTGTTAAAGCACTTTTTTTTAAAATATTAACTATTTTCAAACTTATATCTCGCTTATGGTTAGTCCTACATGAAAAATGCAAATAACTATTTTGTAGGAAATTTTATCAGCTTTAATTTTAGTAAAAAGATAAAAATTGATAGGAGTAACTGTTTTCGAGATATAAGCAAGAAACTGTTACCTTAATTAAGCGCTTGCATATAAGCAAATTTAGTACTATTAGTATTATTATTATTAATGTTATTGTTATTAATATGACGACTAAAAACGACTCTCAAGACTTTGGTGACTTTTATGTCTTCTCCTTTTTCCTCCACTAAAGTGTTAGTCTTAATTAATTTAGTTTAATTTCGGTTTTTCAAACATTTTATTTTAAAGCAAATTTTTGATAAAGATTATTTATATCCAACTCTATAACTCGCTTATACTTAGTCCTACAAGAAAAATGCTAATAACTATTTTGTAGGAAATTTTATCAGCTTTAATTTTAGTAAAAAGATAAAAATTGATAGGAGTAACTGTTTTCGAGATATTAGCAAGAAACCAAAAAACTGTTACCTTAATTAAGCGTTTGCATATAAGCAAATTTAGTACTATTAGTATTATTATTATTAATGTTATTGTTTTTAATATGACGATTAAAAACGACTCTGAAGACTTTGGGGACTTTTACGTCTACTCCTTTTTCCTCTACTAAAGTGTTAGACCCAATTAATTTAGTTTAATTTCGGTTTTTCAAACATTTTATTTTAAAGCAAATTTTTGTTAAAGATTATTTATATCCAACTCTATAACTCGCTTATGGTTGGTCTTACAAAAGAAATGCAAATAACTATTTTGTAGAAAATTTTATCAGCTTTAATTTTAAAGAAAAGATAAAAATTTATAGGAGTAACTGTTTTCGAGATATAAGCAAAAAACCAAAGTGAAAACTGTAACAGTTACTGAACAAAAATGTAATTCAGTTTTCAATGTTTGAGACGTAGACGAAAATGCAGCATTTAAAAACGACTCTGAAGACTTCAGTGACTTTTAAGTCACCTCCTTTTTCTTCTAATAAAGTATTGGACCCAATAAATTAAGTGTATTTTAAATCACAAGACATTTTTTGTTAAAGCACTTTTTTTTTAAATATTAATTATTTTCAAACTTATATCTCGCTTATGGTTAGTCCTACATGAAAAATGCAAAAAATTATTTTGTAGGAAATTTTATCAGCTTTAATTTTAGTAAAAAGATAAAAATTGATAAGAGCAACTGTTTTCGAGATATAAGCAAGAAACCAAAAAACTGTCACCTTAATTAAGCGTTTGCATACAAGCAAATTTAGTACTATTAGTATTATTA
This sequence comes from Tribolium castaneum, assembly GCF_031307605.1. Taxonomy (NCBI): domain Eukaryota; kingdom Metazoa; phylum Arthropoda; class Insecta; order Coleoptera; family Tenebrionidae; genus Tribolium; species Tribolium castaneum. The sequence continues at coordinate 17,809,284 of NC_087397.1, forward strand.
TTATTAAGGTTATTGTTATTAGTATGACGATTAAAGACGACTCTGAAACCTTTAGTGACTTTTATGTGTTCTCCTTTTTCCTCTACTAAAGTGTTAGACCCAATTAATTTAGTTTAATTTCGGTTTTTCAAACATTTTATTTTAAAGCAAATTTTTGTTAAAGATTATTTATATCAAACTCTATAACTCGCTTATGGTTGGTCCTACAAAAAAAATGCTAAAACTATTTTGTAGGAAATTTTATCAGCTTTAATTTTTAAGGAAAGATAAAAATTTATAGAAGTAACTGTTTTCGAGATATAAGCAAAAAACCAAAGTGAAAACTGTAACAGTTACTGAACAAAAATGTAATTCAGTTTTCAATGTTTGAGACGTAGACGAAAATGCAGCATTTGAAAACGACTCTGAAGACTTCAGTGACTTTTAAGTCACCTCCTTTTTCTTCTAATAAAGTATTGGACCCAATAAAGTAAGTGTATTTTAAATCACAAAACATTTTCTGTTAAAGCACTTTTTTTTTAAATATTAATTATTTTCAAACTTATATCTCGCTTATGGTTAGTCCTACATAAAAAATGCAAATAACTATTTTGTAGGAAATGTTATCAGCTTTAATTTTAGTAAAAAGATAAAAATTGATAGGAGTAACTGTTTTCGAAATATAAGCAAGAAACTGTTACCTTAATTAAGCGCTTGCATATAAACAAATTTAGTACTATTAGTATTATTATTATTAATGTTATTGTTATTAATATGACGACCAAAAACGACTCTCAAGACTTTGGTGACTTTTATGTCACCTCCTTTTTCTTCTAATAAAGTATTGGACCCATAAAATTAAGTGTATTTTAAATCACAAGACATTTCCTGTTAAAGCACTTTTTTTTTAAATATTAATTATTTTCAAACTTATATCTCGCTTATGGTTAGTCCTACATAAAAAATGCAAATAACTATTTTGTAGGAAATTTTATCAGCTTTAATTTTAGTTAAAAGATAAAAATTGATAGAAGTAACTGTTTTCGAGATATAAGCAAGAAACCAAAAAACTGTTACCTTAATTAAGCGTTTGCATATAAGCAAATTTAGTACTATTTGTATTATTATTATTAAAGTTATTGTTATTAATATGACGACCAAAAACAACTCTGAAGACTTTGGTGACTTTTATGTCTTCTCCTTTTTCCTATACTAAAGTGTTAGACTCAATTAATTTAGTTTAATTTAGGTTTTTCAAACATTTTATTTTAAAGCAAATTTTTGTTAAAGATTATTTATATCCAACTCTATAACTCGCTTATGGTTGGTCTTACAAAAGAAATGCAAATAACTATTTTGTAGGAAATTTTATCAGCTTTAATTTTGAAAGAAAGATAAAAATTGATAGGAGTAATTGTTTTCGAGATATAAGCAAAAAACCAAAGTGAAAACTGTTACAGTTACTGAACAAAAATGTAATTCAGTTTTCAATGTTTGAGACGAAAACGAAATTGCATCATTTAAAAACGACTCTGAAGACTTCAGTGACTTTTATGTCACCTCCTTTTTCTTCTAATAAAGTATTGGACCCAATAAATTAAGTGTATTTTAAATTACAAAACATTTTCTGTTAAAGCACTTTTTTTTTAAATATTAATTATTTTCAAACTTATATCTCGCTTATGGTTAGCCCTAATTGAAAAATGCAAATAACTATTTTGTAGGAAATTTTATCAGCTTTAATTTTAGTAAAAAAATAAAAATTGATAGAAGGAATTGTTTTCGAGATATAAGCAAGAAACTGTTACCTTAATTAAGCGCTTGCATATAAGCAAATTTAGTAATATTAGTATTATTATTATTAATGTTATTGTTATTAATATGACGACTAAAAACGACTCTCAAGACTTTGGTGACTTTTATGTCTTTTCTTTTTCCTCTACTAAAGTGTTAGTCTTAATTAATTTAGTTTAATTTCGCTTTTTCAAACATTTTATTTTAAAGCAAATTTTTGTTAAAGATTATTTATATCCAACTCTATAACTCGCTTATGGTTGGTCCTACAAGAAAAATGCAAAGAACTATTTTGTAGGAAATTTTATCAGCTTGAATTTTGAAAAAAAGATGAAAATTGATAGGAGTAACTGTTTTCGAGATATAAGCAAAAAACCAATAAGAAAACTGTAACTGTTACTGAACAAAAATGTAATTCAGTTTTCAATGTTTGAGACGTAGACGAAAATGCAGCATTTAAAAACGACTCTGAAGACTTCAGTGACTTTTAAGTCACCTCCTTTTTCTTCTAATAAAGTATTGGACCCAATAAATTAAGTGTATTTTAAATCACAAGACATTTTTTGTTAAAGCACTTTTTTTTTAAATATTGATTATTTTCAAACTTATATCTCGCTTATGGTTAGTCTTACATGAAAAATGCAAGAAACTATTTTGTAGGAAATTTTATCAGCTTTAATTTTAGTAAAAAGATAAAAATTGATAGGAGTAACTGTTTTCGAGATATAAGCAAGAAACCAAAAAACTGTCACCTTAATTAAGCGTTGGCATACAAGCAAATTTTGTACTATTAGTATTAATATTATTAATGTTATTGTTATTAGTATGACGATTAAAGACGTCTCTGAAACCTTTAGTGACTTTTATGTGTCCTCCTTTTTCCTCTACTAAAGTGTTAGACACAATTAATTTAGTTTAATTTCAGTATTTCAAACATTTTATTTTAAAGCAAATTTTTGTTAAATATTATTTATATCCATCTTTATAACTCGCTTATACTTGGTCCTACAAGAAAAATGCAAATAACTATTTTGTAGGAAATTTTATCAGCTTTAATTTTAGTAAAAAGATAAAAATTGATAGGAGTAACTGTTTTCGAGATATAAGCAAGAAACCAAAAAACTGTTACCTTAATAAAGCGCTTGCATATAAGCAAATTTAGTACTATTAGTTTTATTATTATTAATGTTATTGTTATTAATATGACGACCAAAAACGACTCTGAAGAATTTGGTGACTTTTATGTTTTCTCCCTTTTCCTATACTAAAGTGTTAGACTCAATTAATTTAGTTTAATTTAGGTTTTTCAAACATTTTATTTTAAAGCAAATTTTTGTTAAATATTATTTATATCCATCTTTATAACTCGCTTATACTTGGTCCTACAAGAAAAATGCAAATAACTATTTTGTAGGAAATTTTATCAGCTTTAATTTTAGTAAAAAAATAAAAATTGATAGAAGTAACTGTTTTCGAGATATAAGCAAGAAACTGTTACCTTAATTAAGCGCATGCATATGAGCAAATTTAGTAATATTAGTATTATTATTATTAATGTTATTGTTATTAATATGACGACTAAAAACGACTCTCAAGACTTTGGTGACTTTTATGTCTTCTCCTTTTTCCTCTACTAAAGTGTTAGTCTTAATTAATTTAGTTTAGTTTCGGTTTTTCAAACATTTTATTTTAAAGCAAATTTTTGTTAAAGATTATTTATATCCAACTCTATAACGCGCTTATGGTTGGTCCTACAAGAAAAATGCAAATAACTATTTTGTAGGAAATTTTATCAGCTTGAATATTGAAAAAAAAGATAAAAATTGATAGGAGTAACTGTTTTCGAGATATAAGCAAAAAACCAAATTGAAAACTGTAATAGTTACTGAACAAAAATGTAATTCAGTTTTCAATGTTTGAGACGTAGACGAAAATGCAGCATTTAAAAACCACTCTGAAGACTTCAGTGACTTTTAAGTCACCTCCTTTTTCTTCTAATAAAGTATTGGACCCAATAAATTAAGTGTATTTTAAATCACAAGACATTTTTTGTTAAAGCACTTTTTTTTTAAATATTGATTATTTTCAAACTTATATCTCGCTTATGGTTAGTCCTACATGAAAAATGCAAAAAACTATTTTGTAGGAAATTTTATCAGCTTTAATTTTAGTAAAAAGATAAAAATTGATAGGAGTAACTGTTTTCGAGATATAAGCAAGAAACCAAAAAACTGTCACCTTAATTAAGCGTTTGCATTTAAGCAAATTTAGTACTATTAGTATTATTATTATTAATGTTATTGTTATTAATATGACGACTAAAGACGACTCTGAAGCATTTAGTGACTTTTATGTCTTCTCCTTTTTCCTCTACTAAAGTGTTAGACACAATTAATTTAGTTTAATTCCGGTTTTTCAGGCATTTTATTTTAAAGCAAATTTTTGTTAAATATTATTTATATCCAACTCTATAACTCGTTTATGCTTGGTCCTACAAGAAAAATGCAAATAACTATTTTGTAGGAAATTTTATCAGCTTTAATTTTAGTAAAAAAATAAAAATTGATAGGAGTAACTGTTTTCGAGATATAAGCAAGAAACCAAAAAACTGTTACCTAAATAAAGCGCTTGCATGTAAGCAAATTTAGTACTATTAGTATTATTATTATTAATGTTATTGTTATTAATATGACGACCAAAAACGACTCTGAAGACTTTGGTGCCTTTTATGTTTTCTCCTTTTTCCTATACTAAAGTGTTAGACTCAATTAATTTAGTTTAATTTAGGTTTTTCAAACATTTTATTTTAAAGCAAATTTTTGTTAAAGATTATTTATATCCAACTCTATAACTCGCTTATGGTTAGTCTGACAAAAGAAATGCACATAACTATTTTGTAGGAAATTTTATCAGCTTTAATTTTGAAAGAAAGATAAAAATTGATAGAAGTAATTGTTTTCGAGATATAAGCAAAAAACCAAAGTGAAAATTGTTACAGTTACTAAACAAAAATGTAATTCAGTTTTCAATGTTTGAGACGAAGACGAAAATGCATTATTTAAAAACGACTCTGAAGACTTCAGTGACTTTTATGTCACCTCCTTTTTCCTCTAATAAAGTATTGGACCCAATAAATTAAGTGTATTTTAAATCACAAGACATTTTCTGTTAAAGCACTTTTTTTTTAAATATTAATTATTTTCAAACTTATATCTCGCTTATGGTTAGTCCCACATAAAAAATGCAAATTACTATTTTGTAGGAAATTTTATCAGCTTTAATTTTAGTAAAAAGATAAAAATTAATAGGAGTAACTGTTTTCGAGATATAAGCAAGAAACCAAAAAACTGTCACCTTAATTAAGCGTTTGCATTTAAGCAAATTTAGTACTATTAGTATTATTATTATTAATGTTATTGTTATTAATATGACGACAAAAGACGACACTGAAGCATTTAGTGACTTTTATGTCTTCTCCTTTTTCCTCTACTAAAGTGTTAGACACAATTAATTTAGTTTAATTCCGGTTTTTCAAGCATTTTATTTTAAAGCAAATTTTTGTTAAATATTATTTATATCTAACTCTATAACTCGTTTATGCTTGGTCCTACAAGAAAAATGCAAATAACTGTTTTGTAGGAAATTTTATCAGCTTTAATTTTAGTAAAAAGATAAAAATTGATAGGAGTAACTGTTTTCGAAATATAAGCAAGAAACTGTTACCTTAATTAAGCGCTTGCATATAAGCAAATTTAGTAATATTAGTATTATTATTATTAATGTTATTGTTATTAATATGACGACTAAAAACAACTCTCAAGACTTTGGTGACTTTTATGTCTTCTAATTTTTCCTCTACTAAAGTGTTAGTCTTAATTAATTTAGTTTAGTTTCGGTTTTTCAAACATTTTATTTTAAAGCAAATTTTTGTTAAAGATTATTTATATCCAACTCTATAACGCGCTTATGGTTGGTCCTACAAGAAAAATGCAAATGACTATTTTGTAGGAAATTTTATCAGCTTGAATTTTGAAAAAAAGATAAAAATTGATAGGAGTAACTGTTTTCGAGATATAAGCAAAAAACCAATAAGAAAACTGTAACTGTTACTGAACAAAAATGTAATTCAGTTTTCAATGTTTGAGACAAAGACGAAAATGCAGCATTTAAAATCGACTCTGAAGACTTCAGTGACTTTTAGGTCACCTCCTTTTTCTTCTAATAAAGTATTGGACCCATTAAATTAAGTGTATTTTAAATCACAAGACATTTTCTGTTAAAGCACTTTTTTTTTAAATATTAATTATTTTGAAACTTACATCTCGCTTATGGTTAGTCCTACATGAAAAATGCAAATTACTATTTTGTAGGAAATTTTATCAGCTTTAATTTTAGTAAAAAGATAAAAATTAATAGGAGTAACTGTTTTCGAGATATAAGCAAGAAACCAAAAAACTGTTACCTTAATTAAGCGCTTGCATATAAGCAAATTTAGTACTAAAAACAACTCTGAAGACTTTGGTGACTTTTATATCTTCTTCTTTTTCCTCTACTAAAGTGTTAGACCCAATTAATTTGGTTTAATATCGGTTTTTCAAACATTTTATTTTAAAGCAAATTTTTGTTAAAGATTATTTATATCCAACTCTATAACTCGCTTATGGTTGGTCCTACCAAAAAATGCAAATAACTATTTTGTAGGAAATTTTATCAGCTTTAATTTTAAAAAAAAGATAAAAGTTGATAGAAGTAACTGTTTTCGAGATATAAGCAAAAAAAAAAAACTGTTACCTTAATTAAGCGCTTGCATATAAGCAAATTTAGTACTACTCGAATTGTTATTATAAATGTTATTGTTATTAATATGACGACTAAAGACAACTCTAAGACTTTAGTGACTTTTATGTCTCCTCCTTTTTCCTTTACTAAAGTGTTACAATTAATTTAGTTTAATTTCAGTTTTTCAAACATTTTATTTTAAAGCAAATTTTTGTTAAATTTTAAAAACTATAAAATGGCTTAGATTGCCTAAAAACACAGATCACACATGATCTTTTGCATTGAAATGAGAAAACGCTCATCTAACACAAAGTAAGCTTCATTTTTGCTTAGCAAACTAAGCTTACTTTTATTACTACTATTAATATTACTATTATTATTATTACTATTATTTTTATTATTATTATTACTATTATTATTATTATTATTATTATTATTATTATTATTATTATTAATATTATTATTATTAAAAACCGATTATAACTTTTGTATAGTAAATGTTTTTATACCAGTTTTAAAATGAGTTATTAATTTTAGACAATTTCTTGCCTAAAAACACAGATCACAGATGATCTCTTGCATAGAAATGAGAAAACGCTCATATAACACAAAATAAGCTTCATTTTTGCTTAGAAAACTAAGCTTACTTTTATTACTACTATTATTATTATTTTTATTATTATTACTATTATTTTTATTATTATTATTACTATTATTATTATTATTATTATTATTATTATTATTATTATTATTAATATTATTATTATTAAAAACCGATTATAACTTTTGTATAGTAAATGTTTTTATACCAGTTTTAAAATGAGTTATTAATTTTAGACAATTTCTTGCCTAAAAACACAGATCACAGATGATCTCTTGCATAGAAATGAGAAAACGCTCATATAACACAAAATAAGCTTCATTTTTGCTTAGAAAACTAAGCTTACTTTTATTACTACTATTATTATTATTTTTATTATTATTATTATTATTATTATTATTATTATTATTATTATTTTAATTATTATTACTATTATTATTTTGTATTATTATTATTAATATTATTATTATTAAAAACCGAATATAACTTTTGTATAGTAAATGTTTTTATACCAGTTTTAAAATGAGTTATTAATTTTAGACAATTTCTTGCCTAAAAACACAGATCACAGATGATCTCTTGCATAGAAATGAGAAAACGCTCATATAACACAAAATAAGCTTCATTTTTGCTTAGAAAACTAAGCTTACTTTTATTACTACTATTATTATTATTTTTATTATTATTATTATTACTATTATTATTATTATTAATATTATTATTATTAAAAACCGATTATGACTTTTGTATAGTAAATGTTTTTATACCAGTTTTAAAATGAGTTATTAATTTTAGACAATTTCTTGCCTAAAAACACAGATCACAGATGATCTCTTGCATAGAAATGAGAAAACGCTCATATAACACAAAATAAGCTTCATTTTTGCTTAGAAAACTAAGCTTACTTTTATTACTACTATTATTATTATTTTTATTATTATTATTATTATTTTTATTATTATTACTATTATTATTATTATTATTATTATTATTATTAATATTATTATTATTAAAACCGATTATAACTTTTGTATAGTAAATGTTTTTATACCATTTTAAAATGAGTTATTAATTTTAGACAATTTCTTGCCTAAAAACACAGATTACAGATGATCTCTTGCATAGAAATGAGAAAACGCTCAGATAACACAAAATAAGCTTCATTTTTGCTTAGAAAAACTAAGCTTTAATTTAGAAAGAAATTCATTATTATAAGTATTATTATTATTTACTACTATTATTATTATTATTATTATTATTATTGTTATTATTACTATTATTATTATTATTATTATTATTATTATTATTATTGTTTATATTATTATTATTATTATTATTAAAAACCGATTATAACTTTTGTATAGTAAATGTTTTTATACCAGTTTTAAAATGAGTGATTTACTTTAGACAATTTTTTGCCTAAAAACTATAAAATGGCTTAGATTGCCTAAAAACACAGATCACGCATGATCTTTTGCATAGAAATAAGATAACGCTCATGTAACACACAAAATAAGCTTCATTTTTCCTTAATAAAAGTATTAATATTATTATTACTTTTGTTACTATTACTATTATTATTATTATTATTATTATTATTATTATTATTATTATTATTATTGTCATTATTATTATTATTATTATTAAAAAATTATATTAAACAGGCAGAAAACGTCGTATTCTGACACAAAAATACGAATTACGTTATAGACTTGACGAGAACGGCGTATCTCGGACTCTTATAGGACTCTTATAGGGTCAAAAAGTATCAGTTTGGATTAAAACAAATTATTTTTGTTGACTCTCAGTCTGAATTGTTCATCAGTTTAAACAAAAACGGCTTATTTTAGACGATCTTTTGCTTTGAACAAGAAAACTTATATCGAACAGACTAAAAACGTATTAATCTGGCATAAAAGAGCAATTTATGTATCACTTTGGATAAAGGCAGCTAATCCTATTCGTTTCATTGCTTAAAATAGGCAAAATTGTTAATAAATCTAACAAAAACGCTGTATTCTAGCACAAAATACTAATTACATTATAGTTTCGACGAGAATAGCTTATTTGGAATGATTCTATGCTTCCAAACGAGTAAATTTTTATTAAACAGATGCCAAACATCATGTTTTGTCCTATAAAGACATTTTATATTGCAGTTTGTATTAAAACAAAATATTTTCGTTGATTCTTTGTTAGAAGCAGCAAACCTAACATTAAAGAATCTGAAAACTTTGTATTCGGACACAAACCACCGAATTTTGTATCAGTTTAGACAAAAACGGTTGATTTTCGACAATATTTTGCTTTGAACAAGAAAACTTATACCAAACTTACTAAAAACGTCTTATTTTAGCACAAAACAAAAGATCTGCGTTATAGTCTTAACGAGAGCTGTTAATTTCAAACAGTTCTATGCTTTGAAACGAGTAAACTTTCACTGAACAGAGGAAAAACATCTTATTTCGCCTTTTAAAAACGATTCATGCCACAGTTAGGATGAAAACCAATTATTTTCGTTAATTCATTGTTACAAACAAGAAACCTTACATCAAAGTAACTGAAAACCTAATTCAGGCACAGAAATTCGAATTACGTTTCAGTCTGGACAAAAACTGCTTACTTTAGACGATCCTTTGTTTTGAATACAAAAACTTACATTAAAAAGATTAAAACGTCTTATTCTGGCTGAAAACTGCAAATTATGTATTACTTTGAATAAAAGCAGTTTATCCTAATTACTCCTTTGCTTAGAATGGAGCAAACTTGTATAAAACTTAATGAAAACTTTAAATTTCGTCTCAAAGAAATAATCTACGTTATAGTTTTGACCAGAACTGTTAATTTCAAACGATTTTATGCCCCCAAACGAGAAAACTTTCACTAAACAGATGCCAAACGTCTTAGTTCGTTTTATAAAAACGACATGTTACAGTTTAAACAAAAACAAATTATTTTCGTTGTTGTGTCAAAATAATTTATTTCGAATGATTCAATGGAGCGAAACGAGTAAACTTTTATAGGACAGATGCAAAATACCATATTACCACATAAATCGTTATTTTAAAGCAAAGTATTAGCTTTTGCACTTGTTCAATTAAAGTTTGCTTACTTCGAAGTATGTAATCGTCCGAAATAATTTTTTTTTGTCAAAACTATAACGTAATTTGTTCTTTTGAGCCTGAATATAGAGTTTTCATTACGTTTTATAGTAGTTTACTCTACTCTAAGCATAGAATCAAACAGAGTAATCCGCTTTTGTTAAAGCTGATACATAATTTGCTCTTATTTTCGAGAATAAGACGTTTTCAATATGTTTGATTATATTTTTTTTGTTTATAGCAAGGAATCGTTTAAAATAATTTGTATTTGCCTAAACTGATACGTAATTCGATATTTGTGCATGGATACGAAGTTTTCACTTTCTTTGACGTGAAATTTCTTGTTGCAAAAGGTAATAATTTGCTTTAAAACAACGCTTTATATGGTAATATGTGGTTTTGCATCTGCCCCATAAAAGTTCATTAGTTTCGAATTATAAAATCGTTTGAAATAAACAGTGCT
>NC_087397.1:17825000-17837500 GCF_031307605.1 Tribolium castaneum
TAACTATTTTGATGGAAATTTTATCAGCTTTAATTTTGGAAGAAAGATAATATTTGATAGGAGTAACTGTTTTCAAGATATAAGCAAAAAACCAATAAGAAAACTGTAACTGTTACTGAACAAAAATGTAATTCAGTTTTCAATGTTTGAGACAAAGACGAAAATGCAGCATTTAAAAACGACTCTAAAGACTTCAGTGACTTTTATGTCACCTCCTTTTTTTTTAATAAAGTATTGGACCCAATAAATTAAGTGTATTTTAAATCACAAGACATTTTCTGTTAAAGCACTTTTTTTTTAAATATAATTATTTTCAAACTTATATCTCGCTTATGGTTAGTCCTACATGAAAAATGCAAATAACTATTTTGTAGGAAATTTTATCAGCTTTAACTTTAGTAAAAAGATAAAAATTGATAGGAGTATCTGTTTTCGAGATATAAGCAAGAAACCAAAAAACTGTCACCTTAGTATGACGATTAAAGACGTCTCTGAAACCTTTAGTGACTTTTATGTGTCCTCCTTTTTCCTCCACTAAAGTGTTAGACACAATTAATTTAGTTTAATTTCAGTATTTCAAACATTTTATTTTAAAGCAAATTTTTGTTAAATATTATTTATATCCATCTTTATAACTCGCTTATACTTGGTCCTACAAGAAAAATGCAAATAACTATTTTGTAGGAAATTTTATCAGCTTTAATTTTAGTAAAAAGATAAAAATTGATAGGAGTAACTGTTTTCGAGATATAAGCAAGAAACCAAAAAACTGTTACCTTAATAAAGCGCTTGCATATAAGCAAATTTAGTACTATTAGTATTATTATTATTAATGTTATTGTTATTAATATGACAACCAAAAACGACTCTGAAGACTTTGGTGACTTTTATGTTTTCTCCTTTTTCCTATACTCAATTAATTTAGTTTAATTTAGGTTTTTCAAACATTTTATTTTAAAGCAAATTTTTGTTAAATATTATTTATATCCATCTTTATAACTCGCTTATACTTGGTTCTACAAGAAAAATGCAAATAACTATTTTGTAGGAAATTTTATCAGCTTTAATTTTAGTAAAAAAATAAAAATTGATAGAAGGAACTGTTTTCGAGATATAAGCAAGAAACTGTTACCTTAATTAAGCGCTTGCATATAAGCAAATTTAGTAATATTAGTATTATTATTATTAATGTTATTGTTATTAATATGACGACTAAAAACGACTGTCAAGACTTTGGTGACTTTTATGTCTTCTCCTTTTTCCTCTACTAAAGTGTTAGTCTTAATTAATTTAGTTTAATTTCGGTTTTTCAAACATTTTATTTTAAAGCAAATTTTTGTTAAAGATTATTTATATCCAACTCTATAACTCGCTTATGGTTGGTCCTACAAGAAAAATGCAAATAACTATTTTGTAGGAAATTTTATCAGCTTGAATTTTGAAAAAAAGATAAAAATTGGTAGGAGTAACTGTTTTCGAGATATAAGCAAAAAACCAATAAGAAAACTGTAACTGTTACTGAACAAAAATGTAATTCAGTTTTCAATGTTTGAGACGTAGACGAAAATGCAGCATTTAAAAACGAGTCTGAAGACTTCAGTGACTTTTAAGTCACCTCCTTTTTCTTCTAATAAAGTATTGGACCCAATAAATTAAGTGTATTTTAAATCACAAGACATTTTTTGTTAAAGCACTTTTTTTTTAAATATTGATTATTTTCAAACTTATATCTCGCTTATGGTTAGTCCTACATAAAAAATGCAAATAACTATTTTGTAGGAAATTTTATCAGCTTTAATTTTAGTAAAAAGATAAAAATTGATAGAAGTAACTGTTTTCGAAATATAAGCAAGAAACTGTTACCTTAATTAAGCGCTTGCATATAAGCAAATTTAGTAATATTAGTATTATTATTATTAATGTTATTTTTATTAACATGACGACTAAAAACGACTCTCAAGACATTGGTGACTTTTATGTCTTCTCCTTTTTCCTCTACTAAAGTGTTAGTCTTAATTAATTTAGTTTAGTTTCGGTTTTTCAAACATTTTATTTTAAAGCAAATTTTTGTTAAAGATTATTTATATCCAACTCTATAACGCGCTTATGGTTGGTCCTACAAGAAAAATGCAAATAACTATTTTGTAGGAAATTTTAACAGCTTGAATTTTGATAAAGTTAAAAATTGATAGGAGTAACTGTTTTCGAGATATAAGCAAGAAACTGTTACCTTAATTAAGCGCTTGCATATAAACAAATTTAGTACTATTAGTATTATTATTATTAATGTTATTGTTATTAATATGACGACTAAAAATGACTCTCAAGACTTTGGTGACTTTTATGTCACCTCCTTTTTCTTCTAATAAAGTATTGGACCCATAAAATTAAGTGTATTTTAAATCACAAAACATTTTCTGTTAAAGCACTTTTTTTTAAATATTAATTATTTTCAAACTTATATCTCGCTTATGGTTAGTCCTACATGAAAAATGCAAATAACTATTTTGTAGGAAATTTTATCAGCTTTAATTTTAGTTAAAAGATAAAAATTGATAGAAGTAACTGTTTTCGAGATATAAGCAAGAAACCAAAAAACTGTTACCTTAATTAAGCGTTTGCATATAAGCAAATTTAGTACTATTTGTATTATTATTATTAATGTTATTGTTATTAATATGACAACCAAAAACGACTCTGAAAACTTTGGTGACTTTTATGTCTTCTCCTTTTTCCTATACTAAAGTGTTAGACTCAATTAATTTAGTTTAATTTAGGTTTTTCAAACATTTTATTTTAAAACAAATTTTTGTTAAAGATTATTTATATCCAACTCTATAACTCGCTTATGGTTAGTCTTACAAAAAAAATGCACATAACTATTTTGTAGGAAATTTTATCAGCTTTAATTTTGAAAGAGAGATAAAAATTGATAGAAGTAATTGTTTTCGAGATATAAGCAAAAAACCAAAGTGAAAACTGTTACAGTTACTAAACAAAAATGTAATTCAGTTTTCAATGTTTGAGACGAAGACGGAAATGCATTATTTACAAACGACTCTGAAGACATCAGTGACTTTTATGTCACCTCCTTTTTCTTCTAATAAAGTATTGGACCCAATAAATTAAGTGTATTTTAAATCAGAAGACATTTTCTGTTAAAGCACTTTTTTTTTAAATATTAATTATTTTCAAACTTATATCTCGCTTATGGTTAGTCCTACATGAAAAATGCAAATAACTATTTTGTAGGAAATTTTATCAGCTTTAATTTTAGTAAAAAAATAAAAATTGATAGAAGGAACTGTTTTCGAGATATAAGCAAGAAACTGTTACCTTAATTAAGCGCTTGCATATAAGCAAATTTAGTAATATTAGTATTATTATTATTAATGTTATTGTTATTAATATGACGACTAAAAACGACTCTCAAGACTTTGGTGACTTTTATGTCACCTCCTTTTTCTTCTAATAAAGTATTGGACCCATTAAATTAAGTGTATTTTAATCACAAGACATTTTCTGTTAAAGCACTTTTTTTTAAAATATTAACTATTTTCAAACTTATATCTCGCTTATGGTTAGTCCTACATGAAAAATGCAAATAACTATTTTGTAGGAAATTTTATCAGCTTTAATTTTAGTAAAAAGATAAAAATTGATAGGAGTAACTGTTTTCGAGATATAAGCAAGAAACTGTTACCTTAATTAAGCGCTTGCATATAAGCAAATTTAGTACTATTAGTATTATTATTATTAATGTTATTGTTATTAATATGACGACTAAAAACGACTCTCAAGACTTTGGTGACTTTTATGTCTTCTCCTTTTTCCTCTACTAAAGTGTTAGTCTTAATTAGTCTTAGTTTAGTTTAGTTTCGGTTTTTCAAACATTTTATTTTAAAGCAAATTTTTGTTAAAGATTATTTATATCCAACTCTATAACGCGCTTATGGTTGGTCCTACAAGAAAAATGCAAATAACTATTTTGTAAGAAATTTTATCAGCTTGAATATTGAAAAAAAAGATAAAAATTGATAGGAGTAACTGTTTTCGAGATATAAGCAAAAAACCAAATTGAAAACTGTAACAGTTACTGAACAAAAATGTAATTCAGTTTTCAATGTTTGAGACGTAGACGAAAATGCAGCATTTAAAAACGACTCTGAAGACTTCAGTGACTTTTAAGTCACCTCCTTTTTCTTCTAATAAAGTATTGGACAAAATAAATTAAGTGTATTTTAAATCACAAGACATTTTTTGATAAAGCACTTTTTTTTTAAATATTGATTATTTTCAAACTTATATCTCGCATATGGTTAGTCCTACATGAAAAATGCAAAAAACTATTTTGTAGGAAATTTTATCAGCTTTAATTTTAGTAAAAAGATAAAAATTGATAGGAGTAACTGTTTTCGAGATATAAGCAAGAAACCAAAAAACTGTCACCTTAATTAAGCGTTTGCATTTAAGCAAATTTAGTACTATTAGTATTATTATTATTAATGTTATTGTTATTAATATGACGATTAAAGACGACTCTGAAGCATTTAGTGACTTTTATGTCTTCTCCTTTTTCCTCTACTAAAGTGTTAGACACAATTAATTTAGTTTAATTCCGGTTTTTTAAGCATTTTATTTTAAAGCAAATGTTTGTTAAATATTATTTATATCCAACTCTATAACTCGTTTATGCTTGGTCCTACAAGAAAAATGCAAATAACTATTTTGTAGGAAATTTTATCAGCTTTAATTTTAGTAAAAAAATAAAAATTGATAGGAGTAACTGTTTTCGAAATATAAGCAAAAATCCAATAAGAAAACTGTAACTGTTACTGAACAAAAATGTAATTCAGTTTTCAATGTTTGAGACAAAGACGAAAATGCAGCATTTAAAATCGACTCTGAAGACTTCAGTGACTTTTAGGTCACCTCCTTTTTCTTCTAATAAAGTATTGGACCCATTAAATTAAGTGTATTTTAAATCACAAGACATTTTCTGTTAAAGCACTTTTATTTTAAATATTAATTATTTTCAAACTTATATCTCGCTTATGGTTAGTCCTACATAAAAAATGCAAATAACTATTTTGTAGGAAATTTTATCAGCTTTAATTTTAGTAAAAAGATAAAAATTGATAGGAGTAACTGTTTTCGAAATATAAGCAAGAAACTGTTACCTTAATTAAGCGCTTGCATATAAGCAAATTTAGTACTATTAGTATTATTATTATTAATGTTATTGTTATTAGTATGACGATTAAAGACGACTCTGAAACCATTAGTGACTTTTATGTTTTCTCCTTTTTCCTCTACTAAAGTGATAGACACAATTAATTTAGTTTAATTTTATTATTTCAAACATTTTATTTTAAAGCAAATTTTTGTTAAATATTATTTATATCCATCTTTATAACTCGCTTATACTTGGCCCTACAAGAAAAATGCTAATAACTATTTTGTAGGAAATTTTATCAGCTTTAATTTTAGTAAAAAGATAAAAATTGATAGGAGTAACTGTTTTCGAGATATAAGCAAGAAACCAAAAAACTGTTACCTTAATAAAGCGCTTGCATATAAGCAAATTTAGTACTATTAGTATTATTATTATTAATGTTATTGTTATTAATATGACGACCAAAAACGACTCTGAAGACTTTGGTGCCTTTTATGTTTTCTCCTTTTTCCTATACTAAAGTGTTAGACTCAATTAATTTAGTTTAATTTAGGTTTTTCAAACATTTTATTTTAAAGCAAATTTTTGTTAAAGATTATTTATATCCAACTCTATAACTCGCTTATGGTTAGTCTTACAAAAGAAATGCACATAACTATTTTGTAGGAAATTTTATCAGCTTTAATTTTGAAAGAAAGATAAAAATTGATAGAAGTAATTGTTTTCGAGATATAAGCAAAAAACCAAAGTGAAAACTGTTACAGTTACTAAACAAAAATGTAATTCAGTTTTTAATGTTTGAGACGAAGACGGAAATGCATTATTTACAAACGACTCTGAAGACATCAGTGACTTTTATGTCACCTCCTTTTTCTTCTAATAAAGTATTGGACCCAATAAATTAAGTGTATTTTAAATCACAAGACATTTTCTGTTAAAGCACTTTTTTTTTAAATATTAATTATTTTCAAACTTATATCTCGCTTATGGTTAGTCCTACATAAAAAATGCAAATAACTATTTTGTAGGAAATTTTATCAGCTTTAATTTTAGTAAAAAGATAAAAATTGATAGGAGTAACTGTTTTCGAAATATAAGCAAGAAACTGTTACCTTAATTAAGCGCTTGCATATAAGCAAATTTAGTAATATTAGTATTATTATTATTAATGTTATTGTTATTAATATGACGACTAAAAACGACTCTCAAGACTTTGGTGACTTTTATGTCTTCTCCTTTTTCCTCTACTAAAGCGTTAGTCTTAATTAATTTAGTTTAGTTTCGGTTTTTCAAACATTTTATTTTAAAGCAAATTTTTGTTAAAGACTATTTATATCCAACTCTATAACGCGCTTATGGTTGGTACTACAAGAAAAATGCAAATAACTATTTTGTAGGAAATTTTATCAGCTTGAATTTTGAAAAAAAGATAAAAATTGATAGGAGTAACTGTTTTCGAGATATAAGCAAAAAACCAATAAGAAAACTGTAACTGTTACTGAACAAAAATGTAATTCAGTTTTCAATGTTTGAGACAAAGACGAAAATGCAGCATTTAAAATCGACTCTGAAGACTTCAGTGACTTTTAGGTCACTTCCTTTTCTTCTAATAAAGTATTGGACCCAACAAATTAAGTGTATTTTAAATCACAAGACATTTTCTGTTAAAGCACTTTTTTTTTAAATATTGATTATTTTCAAACTTATATCTCGCTTATGGTTAGTCCTACATGAAAAATGCAAAAAACTATTTTGTAGGAAATTTTATCAGCTTTAATTTTAGTAAAAAGATAAAAATTGATAGGAGTAACTGTTTTCGAGATATAAGCAAGAAACCAAAAAACTGTCACCTTAATTAAGCGTTTGCATACAAGCAAATTTAGTACTATTAGTATTATTATTATTAAGGTTATTGTTATTAGTTTGACGATTAAAGACGACTCTGAAATCTTTAGTAACTTTTATGTCTTCTCCTTTTTCCTCTACTAAAGTGTTAGACACAATTAATTTAGTTTAATTTCAGTATTTCAAACATTTTATTTTAAAGCAAATTTTTGTTAAATATTATTTATATCCATCTTTATAACTTGCTTATACTTGGTCCTACAAAAAAAATGCAAATAACTGTTTTGTAGGAAATTTTATCAGCTTTAATTTTTGTAAAAAGATAAAAATTGATAGGAGTAACTGTTTTCGAGATATAAGCAAGAAACCAAAAAACTGTCACCTTAATTAAGCGTTTGCATACAAGCAAATTTAGTACTATTAGTATTATTATTATTAATGTTATTGTTATTTGTGTGACGATTGAAGACGACTCTGAAACCTTTAGTGACTTTTATGTCTTCTCCTTTTTCCTCTACTAAAGTGTTAGACACAATTAATTTAGTTTAATTTCAGTATTTCAAACATTTTATTTTAAAGCAAATTTTTGTTAAATATTATTAGTATCCATCTTTATAACTCGCTTATACTTGGTCCTACAAGAAAAATGCAAATAACTATTTTGTAGGAAATTTTATCAGCTTTAATTTTAGTAAAAAAATAAAAATTGATAGGAGTAACTGTTTTCGAAATATAAGCAAGAAACTGTTACCTTAATTAAGCGCTTGCATATAAGCAAATTTAGTAATATTAGTATTATTATTATTAATGTTATTGTTACTAATATGACGACTAAAAACGACTCTCAAGACTTTGGTGACTTTTATGTCTTCTCCTTTTTCCTCTACTAAAGTGTTAGTCTTAATTAATTTAGTTTAATTTCGGTTTTTCAAACATTTTATTTTAAAGCAAATTTTTGTTAAAGATTATTTATATCCAACTCTATAACTCGCTTATGGTTGGTCCTACAAGAAAAATGCAAATAACTATTTTGTAGGAAATTTTATCAGCTTGAATTTTGAAAAAAGATAAAAATTGATAGGAGTAACAGTTTTCGAGATATAAGCAAAAAACCAATAAGAAAACTGTAACTGTTACTGAACAAAAATGTAATTCAATTTTCAATGTTTGAGACAAAGACGAAAATGCAGCATTTAAAATCGACTCTGAAGACTTCAGTGACTTTTATGTCACCTCCTTTTTCTTCTAATAAAGTATTGGACCCATTAAATTAAGTGTATTTTAAATCACAAGACATTTTCTGTTAAAGCACTTTTTTTTTAAATATTAATTATTTTCAAACTTACATCTCGCTCATGGTTAGTCCTACATAAAAAATGCAAATTACTATTTTGTAGGAAATTTTATCAGCTTTAATTTTAGTAAAAAGATAAAAATTAATAGGAGTAACTGTTTTCGAGATATAAGCAAGAAACCAAAAAACTGTAACCTTAATTAAGCGCTTGGATATAAGCAAATTTAGTACTAAAAACCACTCTGAAGACTTTGGTGACTTATGTCTTCTCCGTTTTCCTCTACTAAAGTGTTAGACCCAATTAATTTGGTTTAATATCGGTTTTTCAAACATTATATTTTAAAGTAAATTTTTGTTAAAGATTATTTATATCCAACTCTATAACTCGCTTATGGTTGGTCCTACAAAAAAATGCAAATAACTATTTTGTAGGAAATTTTATCAGCTTTAATTTTGAAAAAGAGATAAAAATTGAAAGGAGTAACTGTTTTCGAGATATAAGCAAGAAGCCAAAAAACAGTTACCTTAATAAAGCGCTTGCATATAAGCAAATTTAGTACTATTAGTATTATTATTATTAATGTTATTGTTATTAATATGACGATTAAAAACGGCTCTGAAGACTTTGGTGACTTTTACGTCTCCTCCTTTTTCCTCTACTAAAGTGTTAGACCCAATTAATTTAGTTTAATTTCGGTTTTTCAAACATTTTATTTTAAAGCAAATTTTTGTTAAAGATTATTTATATCCAACTCTATAACTCGCTTATGGTTGGTCCTACAAAAAAAATGCTAAAAACTATTTTGTAGGAAATTTTATCAGCTTTAATTTTGAAGGAAAGATAAAAATTTATAGGAGTAACTGTTTTCGAGATATAAGCAAAAAACCAAAGTGAAAACTGTAACAGTTACTGAATAAAAATGTAATTCAGTTTTCGATGTTTGAGACGTAGACGAAAATGCAGCATTTAAAAACGACTCTGACGACTTCAGTGACTTTTAAGTCACCTCCTTTTTCTTCTAATAAAGTATTGGACCCAATAAATTAAGTGTATTTTAAACCACAAGACATTTTTTGTTAAAGCACTTTTTTTTAAATATTGATTATTTTCAAACTTATATCTCGCTTATGGTTAGTCCTACATGAAAAATGCAAATAACTATTTTGTAGGAAATTTTTTCAGCTTTAATTTTAGTAAAAAGATAAAAATTGATAGGAGTAACTGTTTTCGAGATATAAGCAAGAAACCAAAAAACTGTCACCTTAATTAAGCGTTTGCATACAAGCAAATTTAGTACTATTAGTATTATTATTATTAATGTTATTGTTATTAGTATGACGATTAAAGACGACTCTGCAACCTTTAGTGACTTTTATGTCTTCTCCTTTTTCCTCTACTAAAGTGTTAGACACAATTAATTTAGTTTAATTTCAGTATTTCAAACATTTTATTTTAAAGCAAATTTTTGTTAAATATTATTTATATCCATCTTTATAACTCGCCTATACTTGGTCCTACAAGAAAAATGCAAATAACTATTTTGTAGGAAATTTTATCGGCTTTAATTTTAGTAAAAAGATAAAAATTGATAGGAGTAACTGTTTTCGAGATATAAGCAAGAAACCAAAAAACTGTTACCTTAATAAAGCGCTTGCATATAAGCAAATTTAGTACTATTACTATTATTATTATTAATGTTATTAATATGACGACTAAAAACGACTCTCAAGACTTTGGTGACATTTATGTCTTCTTCTTTTTCCTCTACTATAGTGTTAATCTTAATTAATTTAGTTTAATTTCGGTTTTTCAAACATTTTATTTTAAAGCAAATTTTTGTTAAAGATTATTTATATCAACTCTATAACTCGCTTATGGTTGGTCCTACAAGAAAAATGCAAATAACTATTTTGTAGGAAATTTTATCAGCTTGAATTTTGAAAAAAAGATAAAAATTGATAGGAGTAACTGTTTTCGAGATATAAGCAAAAAACCAATAAGAAAACTGTAACTGTTACTGAACAAAAATGTAATTCAGTTTTCAATGTTTGAGACAAAGCCGAAAATGCAGCATTTAAAATCGACTCTGAAGACTTCAGTGACTTTTATGTCACCTCCTTTTTCTTCTAATAAAGTATTGGACCCATTAAATTAAGTGTATTTTAAATCACAAGACATTTTCTGTTAAAGCACTTTTTTTTTAAATATTAATTATTTTCAAACTTACATCTCGCTTATGGTTAGTCCTACATGAAAAATGCAAATTACTATTTTGTTGGAAATTTTATCAGGTTTAATTTAAGTAAAAAGATAAAAATTAATAGGAGTAACTCTTTTCGAGATATAAGCAAGAAACCAAAAAACTGTTACCTTAATTAAGCGCTTGCAGATAAGCAAATTTAGTACTAGAAACAACTCTGAAGACTTTGGTGACTTTTATGTTTTCTCCTTTTTCCTCTACTAAAGTGTTAGACCCAATTAATTTGGTTGAATATCGGTTTTTCAAACATTTTATTTTAAAGCAAATTTTTGTTAAAGATTATTTATATCCAACTCTATAACTCGCTTATGGTTGGTCCTCCAAAAAAATGCAAATAACTATTTTGTAGGAAATTTTATCAGCTTTAATTTTGAAAAAGAGATAAAAATTGATAGGAGTAACTGTTTTCGAGATATAAGCAAGAAACCAAAAAACTGTTACCATAATTAAGCGTTTGCATATAAGCAAACTTAGTACTATTACTATTATTATTATTAATGTTATTGTTATTAATATGACGACTAAAGACGACTCTGAAACATTTAGTGACTTTTATGTCTTCTCCTTTTTCCTCTACTAAAGTGTTAGACACAATTAATTTAGTTTTATTCCGGTTTTTCAAACATTTTATTTTAAAGCAAATTTTTGTTAAATTTTATTTATATCTAACTCTATAACTCGTTTATGCTTAGTCCTACAAGAAAAATGTAAATAACTATTTTGTTGGACATTTTATCAGCTTTAATTTTGGAAAAATGATATAATTTGATAGGAGTAACTGTTTTCGAGATATAAGCAAAAAATCAATAAGAAAACTGTAACTGTTACTGAACAAAAATGTAATTCAATTTTCAATGTTTGAGACGAAGACGAAAATGCAGCATTTACTGTCACCTCCTTTTTCTTCTTATTAAGTATTGGACCCTATAAATTAAGTGTATTTTAAATCACAAGACATTTTCTGTTAAAACACATTTTTTTTTAATAATTAATTATTTTCAAACTTATATCTCGCTTATGGTTAGTTCTACATGAAAAATGCAAATAACTATTTTGAAGGAAATTTTATCACCTTTAATTTTGGTGAAAAGTTAAAAATTGATAGAAGTAACTGTTTTCGAGATATAAGCAAAAAACAAAAAAACTGTTACTTTAATTAAGCGCTTGCATATAAGCAAATTTAGTACTACTAGTATTGTTATTATAAATGTTATTGTTATTAATATGACAACTAAAGACAACTCTAAGACTTTAGTGACTTTTATGTCTCCTCCTTTTTCTTTTACTAAAGTGTTAGACACAATTAATTTAGTTTAATTTCAGTTTTTCAAACATTTTATTTTAAAGCAAATTTTTGTTAAATATTAAAAACTATAAAATGGCTTAGATTGCCTAAAAACACAGATCACACATGATCTTTTGCATAGAAATGAGAAAACGCTCATCTAACACAAAATAAGCTTCATTTTTGCTTAGAAAACTAAGCTTACTTTTATTACTACTATTATTATTATTATTTTTATTATTATTATTATTATTACTATTATTTTTATTATTATTATTATTATTATTATTATTATTATTAAAAACCGATTATAACTTTTGTATAGTAAATGTTTTTATACCAGTTTTAAAATGAGTTATTAATTTTAGACAATTTCTTGCCTAAAAACACAGATCACAGATGATCTCTTGCATAGAAATGAGAAAACGCTCATATAACACAAAATAAGCTTCATTTTTGCTTAGAAAACTAAGCTTACTTTTATTACTACTATTATTATTTTTATTATTATTATTACTAATATTTTTATTATTATTACTATTATTATTATTATTATTATTATTATTATTATTATTATTATTATTATTATTATTATTATTAATATTATTATTATTATTAAAAACCGATTATAACTTTTGT
>NC_087397.1:17842500-17860000 GCF_031307605.1 Tribolium castaneum
TAAAACTTAATGAAAACCTTAAATTTCGTCTCAAAGAAATAATTTACGTTATAGTTTTGACCAGAACTGTTAATTTCAAACGATTTTATGCCCCCAAACGAGAAAACTTTCACTAAACAGATGCCAAACGTCTTAGTTCGTTTTATAAAAACGACATGTTACAGTTTAAACAAAAACAAATTATTTTCGTTGATGTGTCAAAATAATTTATTTCGAATGATTCAATGGAGCGAAACGAGTAAACTTTTATAGGACAGATGCAAAATACCATATTACCACATAATTCGTTATTTTAAAGCAAAGTATTAGCTTTTGCACTTGTTCAATTAAAGTTTGCTTACTTCGAAGTATGTAATCGTCCGAAATAATTTTTTTTTTGTCAAAACTATAACGTAATTTGTTCTTTTGAGCTTGAATATAGAGTTTTCATTACATTTTATAGTAGTTTACTCTACTCTAAGCATAGAATCAAACAGAGTAATCCGCTTTTGTTAAAGCTGATACATAATTTGCTCTTATTTTCGAGAATAAGACGTTTTCAATATGTTTGATAAAATTTTTTTTGTTTATAGCAAGGAATCGTTTAAAATAACCTGTATTTGCCTAAACTGATACGTAATTCAATATTTGTGCATGGATACGAAGTTTTCAGTTTCTTTGACGTGAAATTTCTTGTTGCAAAAGGTAATAATTTGCTTTAAAACGCTTTATATGGTAATATGTGGTTTTGCATCTGCCCCATAAAAGTTCATTAGTTTCGAAACATAAAATCGTTTGAAATAAACAGTGCTGGTCAAAACTATAACGTAATTTATTTCTTTGAGACGAAATTTAAAGTTTTCATTAAGTTTTATACAAGTTTCCTCTATTCTAAGTAAAGGAGTAATCAGGATAAATTGCTTTTATATAGAGTAATATATAATTTGCAGTTTTCAGTCAGAATAAGACGTTTTTAATCTTTTTAATGTAATTTTTTGTAATCAAAGCAAAGGATCGTCTAAAGTAAGCAGTTTTTGTTCTGACTGAAACGTAATTCGAATTTCTGTGCCTGTGTAAGGGGTTTTCAGTTACTTTGATGTAAGGTTTCTTGTTTGTAACAATGAATTAACGAAAATAATTGGTTTTTATCCAAACTGTGGCATGAATCGTTTTTAAAAGGCGAAATAAAATGTTTTTCCTCTGTTCAGTGAAAGTTTACTCGTTTCAAAGCATAGAACCGTTTGAAATTAACAGCTCTCGTTAAGATTATAAAGCAAATCTTTTGTTTTGTGCTAAAATAAGACGTTTTTAGTCAGTTTGATATAAGTTTTCTTGTTCAAAGCAAAATATTGGCGAAAATCAACCGTTTTTGTCTAAACTGATACAAAATTCGGTGGTTTGTGTCCGAATACAAAGTTTTCAGATTCTTAAATGTTAGGTTTGCTGCTTCTAACAAAGGATCAATAAAAATATTTTGTTTTAATACAAACTGCAATATAAAATGTCTTTATAGAACAAAACATGATGTTTGGCATCTGTTTAATAAAAATTTACTCGTTTGGAAGCATAGAATCATTCCAAATAAGCTATTCTCGTCGAAACTATAATGTAATTAGTATTTGGTGCTAGAATACAGCGTTTTTGTTAGATTTATTAACAATTTTGTCTATTTTAAGCAATGAAACGAATAGGATTAGCTGCCTTTATCCAAAGTGATACATAAATTGCTCTATTATGCCAGATTAATACGTTTTTAGTCTGTTCGATGTAAGTTTTCTTGTTTAAAGCAAAAGATCGTCTAAAATAAGCCGTTTTTGTTTGAACTGGTGAACAATTCAGACTGAGAGTCAACAAAAATAATTTGTTTTAATCCAAACTGATACTTTTTGACTCTATAAGAGTCCTATAAGAGTCCGAGATACGCCGTTCTCGTCAAGTCTACAACGTAAGTGTCAGAATACGACGTTTTCTGTCTGTTTAATATAAGTTTTTAATAATAATAATACTAATAATAATAATAATAATAATAATAAAAATAATAGTAATAATAATAATAATAGTAATAATAATAATAATAATAATAATAATAATAAAAATAATAATAGTAATAAAAGTAAGCTTAGTTTTCTAAGCAAAAATGAAGCTTATTTTGTGTGTTATATTTTAAAGCAAGTTTTTGTTAAATATTATTTATATCCAACTCTATAACTCGCTTATGGTTGGTCCTACAAGAAAAATGCAAATAACTATTTTGTAGGAAATTTTATCAGCTTTAATTTTGAAAGAAAGATAAAAACTGATAGGAGTAATTGTTTTCGAGATATAAGCAAAAAACCAAAGTGAAAACTGTTACCGTTTCAGAACCAAAATGTAATTCAGTTTTCAATGTTTGAGACGAAGACGAAAATGCAGCATTTAAAATCGACTCTGAAGATTTCAGTGACTTTTATGTCACCTCGTTTTTCTTCTAATAAAGTACTGGACCCAATAAATTAAGTGTATTTTAAATCAGAAGACATTTTTTGTTAAAGCACATTTTTTTTTAATTATTAACTATTTTCAAACTTATATCTCGCATATGGTTAGTCTGAAACTGACTCTGAAGACTTTGGTGACTTTTATGTCTTTTCCTTTTTTCTCTACTAAAGTGTTGGACACAATTAATTTAGTTTAATTTCAGTTTTTCAAATATTTTATTTTAAAGCAAATTTTTGTTAAATATTATTTAAATCCAACTCTATAACTCGCTTATGGTTGGTCCTACACGAAAAATGCAAATAACGATTTTGTAGGAAATTTTATCAGCTTTAATTTTGAAAAAAAGATAAAAATTGATAGGAGTAACAGTTTTTGAGATATAAGCAAAAAACCAATAAGAAAACTGTAACTGTTACTGAACAAAAATGTAATTCAGTTTTCAATGTTTGAGACTAAGACGGAAATGCAGCATTTAAAATCGACTCTGAAGACTTCAGTGACTTTTATGTCACCTCTTTTTTCACCTAATAAAGTATTGGACCCAATAAATTAAGTGTATTTTAAATCACAAGACATTTTCTGTTAAAGCACTTTTTTTTTTAATATTAATTATTTTCAAACTTATATCTCGCTTATGGTTAGTCCTACATAAAAAATGCAAATAACTATTTTGTAGGAAATTTTATCAGCTTTAATTTTAGTAAAATGATAAAAATTGATAGGAGCAACTGTTTTCAAGATATAAGCAAGAAACCAAAAAACTGTTACCTTAATTAAGCGCTTGCATATAAGCAAATTTAGTACTAAAAACAACTCTGAAGACTTTGGTGATTTTTATGTCTTCTCCTTTTTTCTCTACTAAAGTGTTAGACCCAATTAATTTAGTTTAATATCGGTTTTTCAAACATTTTATTTTAAAGCAAATTTTTGTTAAAGACTATTTATATCCAACTCTATAACTCGCTTATGGTTGGTCCTACAAAAAAATGCAAATAACTATTTTGTAGGAAATTTTATCAGCTTTAATTTTGAAACAAGATAAAAATTGATAGGGGTAACTGTTTTCGAGATATAAGCAAGAAACCAAAAAACTGTTACCTTAATTAAGCGTTTGCATATAAGCAAATTTAGTACTATTAGTATTTTTATTATTAATGTTATTGTTATGAATATGACGACTAAAGACGACTCTGAAACATTTAGTGACTTTTATGTCTTCTCCTTTTTCCTCTTCTAATTTTTGTTAAATATTAAAAACTATAAAATGGCTTAGATTGCCTAAAAACACAGATCACACATGATCTTTTGCATAGTAATGAGAAAACGCTCATGTAACACACAAAATAAGCTCCATTTTTTCTAATTAAAAGTATTATTATTATTATTACTTTTGTTACTATTACTATTATTATTATTATTATTATTATTGTTAATATTATTATTATTATTTATATTATTATTATTATTAACTTTTGTATAGTAAATGTTTTTATACCAGTTTTAAAATGAGTTATTATTTTTAGACAATTTCTTGCCTAAAAACACAGATCACAGATGATTTCTTGCATAGAAATGAGAAAACACTTATATAACACACAAAATAAGCTCCATTTTTGCTTAGAAAACTAAGCTTACTTTTATTACTATTATTATTATTTTTATTATTATTATTGTTATTATTATTATTATTATTATTATTATTATTATTATTATTGTTATTATTATTATTATAATTGTTATAATTAAAAACCGATTATAACTTTTGTATAGTATTGTTTTTATACCAGTTTTAAAATGAGTGATTAATTTTAGCCAATTTCTTGCCTAAAAACTATAAAATGGCTTAGATTGCCTAAAAACACAGATCACACATGATCTTTTGCATAGAAATGAGAAAACGCTCATATAACACAAAATAAGCTTCATTTTTGCTCAGAAAACTAAGCTTAATTTTATTACTACTATTATTATTATTTTTATTATTATTACTATTATTATTATTATTATTATTATTATTATTATTAATATTATTATTATTAAAAACCGATTATAACTTTTGTATAGTAAATGTTTTTATACCAGTTTTAAAATGAGTTATTAATTTTAGACAATTTCTTGCCTAAAAACACAAATCACAGATGATCTCTTGCATAGAAATGAGAAAACGCTCAGATTACTAAAATTAAAGCTGATAAAATTTCCTACAAAATAGTTATTTGCATTTTTCATGTAGGACTAACCATAAGCGAGATATAAGTTTGAAAATAGTTAATATTTAAAAAAAAGTGCTTTAACAGAAAATGTCTTGTGATTAAAATACACTTAATTTATTGGGTCCAATACATTATTAGAAGAAAAAGGAGGTGACAGTAAATGCTGCATTTTCGTCTTCGTCTCAAACATTGCAAACTAAATCACATTTTTGTTCAGTAACTTACAGTTTTCTTATTGGTTTTTTGCTTATATCTCTGAAACAGTTACTCCTATCAATTTTTATCTTTCTTTCAAAATTAAAGCTGATAAAATTTTCTACAAAATAGTTATTTGCATTTTTTTGGAGGACCAGCCATAAGCGAGTTATAGAGTTAGATACAAATAATCATTAAAAAAAATTTGCTTTAAAATAAAATGTTTGAAAAACCGAAATTAAACTAAATTAATTGGGTCTAACACTTTAGTAGAAGAAAAAGGAAAAGACATATAAGTCACCTAAGTCTTCAGAGTCGTTTTTAGTCGTCATATTAATAACAATAACATTAATAATAATAATACTAATAGTACCAAATTTGCTTATATGCAAGCGCTTAATTAAGGTAACAGTTTTTTGGTTTCTTGCTTATATCTCGAAAACAGTTACTCCTATCAATTTTTATCTTTTTACTAAAATTAAAGCTGATAAAATTTCCTACAAAATAGTTATTTGCATTTATTATGTAGGACTAACCATAAGCGAGATATAAGTTTGAAAATAATTAATATTTAAAAAAAAAGTGCTTTAACAAAAAATGTCTTGTGATTTAAAATACACTTAATTTATTGGATCCAATACTTTATTAGAAGAAAAAGGAGGTGACTTAAAAGTCACTGAAGTCTTCAGAGTCGTTTTTAAATGCTGCATTTTCGTCTACGTCTCAAACATTGAAAACTGAATTACATTTTTGTTCAGTAACTGTTACAGTTTTCACTTTGGTTTTTTGCTTATATCTCGAAAACAGTTACTCCTATAAATTTTTATCTTTCCTTCAAAATTAAAGCTGATAAAATTTCCAACAAAATAGTTTTATGCATTTTTTTTGTAGGACCAACCATAAGCGAGTTATAGAGTTGGATATAAAGAATCTTTAACAAAAATTTGCTTTAAAATAAAATGTTTGAAAAACCGAAATTAAACTAAATTAATTGGGTCTAACACTTTAGTAGAGGAAAAAGGAGGAGACGTAAAAGTCACCAAAGTCTTCAGAGTCGTTTTTAATCGTCATATTAAAAGCAATAACAATAATAATAATAATACTAATAGTACTAAATTTGCTTATATGCAAGCGCTTTATTAAGGTAACAGTTTTTTGGTTTCTTGCTTATATCTCGAAAACAGTTACTCCTATCAATTTTTATCTCTTTTTCTAAATTAAAGCTGATAAAATTTCCTACAAAACAGTTATTTGCATTTTTTTGTAGGACCAACCATAAGCGAGTTATAGAGTTGGATATAAATAATCTTTAACAAAAATTTGCTTAAAAATAAAATGTTTGAAAAACCGATATTAAACCAAATTAATTGGGTCTAACACTTTAGTAGAGGAAGAAGGAGAAGACATAAAAGTCACCAAAGTCTTCAGAGTTGTTTTTAGTACTAAATTTGCTTATATGCAAGCGCTTAATTAAGGTAACAGTTTTTTTGTTTCTTGCTTATATCTCGAAAACAGTTACTCCTATTAATTTTTATCTTTTTACTAAAATTAAAGCTGATAAAATTTCCTACAAAATAGTAATTTGCTTTTTTCCTGTAGGACTAACCATAAGCGAGATGTAAGTTTGAAAATAATTAATATTTAAAAAAAAGTGCTTTAACAGAAAATGTATTGTGATTTAAAATACACTTAATTTAATGGGTCCAATACTTTATTAGAAGAAAAAGGAGGTGACATAAAAGTCACTGAAGTCTTCAGAGTCGATTTTAAATGCTGCATTTTCGTCTTTGTCTCAAACATTGAAAACTGAATTACATTTTGTTCAGTAACAGTTACAGTTTTCTTATTGGTTTTTTGCTTATATCTCGAAAACAGTTACTCCTATCAATTTTTATCTTTTTTTCAAAATTCAAGCTGATAAAATTTCCTACAAAATAGTTATTTGCATTTTTCTTGTAGGACCAACTATAAGCGCGTTATAGAGTTGGATATAAATAATCTTTAACAAAAATTTGCTTTAAAATAAAATGTTTGAAAAACCTAAATTAAACTAAATTAATTGGGTCTAACACTTTAGTAGAGGAAAAAGGAGGAGACGTAAAAGTCACCAAAGTCTTCAGAGTCGTTTTTAATCGTCATATTAATAACAATAACATTAATAATAATAATACTAATAGAACTAAATTTGCTTATATGCAAGCGCTTTATTAAGGTAACAGTTTCTTGCTTATATTTCGAAAACAGTTACTCCTATCAATTTTTATCTTTTTACTAAAATTAAAGCTGATAAAATTTCCTACAAAATAGTTATTTGCATTTTTTATGTAGGACTAACCATAAGCGAGATATAAGTTTGAAAATAATTAATATTTAAAAAAAAGTGCTTTAACAGAAAATGTCTTGTGATTTAAAATACACTTAATTTATTGGGTCCAATACATTATTAGAAGAAAAAGGAGGTGACAGTAAATGCTGCATTTTCGTCTTCGTCTCAAACATTGCAAACTAAATCACATTTTTGTTCAGTAACTTACAGTTTTCTTATTGGTTTTTTGCTTATATCTCTGAAACAGTTACTCCTATCAATTTTTATCTTTCTTTCAAAATTAAAGCTGATAAAATTTTCTACAAAATAGTTATTTGCATTTTTTTGGAGGACCAGCCATAAGCGAGTTATAGAGTTAGATACAAATAATCATTAAAAAAAATTTGCTTTAAAATAAAATGTTTGAAAAACCGAAATTAAACTAAATTAATTGGGTCTAACACTTTAGTAGAAGAAAAAGGAAAAGACATATAAGTCACCTAAGTCTTCAGAGTCGTTTTTAGTCGTCATATTAATAACAATAACATTAATAATAATAATACTAATAGTACCAAATTTGCTTATATGCAAGCGCTTAATTAAGGTAACAGTTTTTTGGTTTCTTGCTTATATCTCGAAAACAGTTACTCCTATCAATTTTTATCTTTTTACTAAAATTAAAGCTGATAAAATTTCCTACAAAATAGTTATTTGCATTTATTATGTAGGACTAACCATAAGCGAGATATAAGTTTGAAAATAATTAATATTTAAAAAAAAAGTGCTTTAACAAAAAATGTCTTGTGATTTAAAATACACTTAATTTATTGGATCCAATACTTTATTAGAAGAAAAAGGAGGTGACTTAAAAGTCACTGAAGTCTTCAGAGTCGTTTTTAAATGCTGCATTTCCGTCTACGTCTCAAACATTGAAAACTGAATTACATTTTTGTTCAGTAACTGTTACAGTTTTCACTTTGGTTTTTTGCTTATATCTCGAAAACAGTTACTCCTATAAATTTTTATCTTTCCTTCAAAATTAAAGCTGATAAAATTTCCAACAAAATAGTTTTATGCATTTTTTTTGTAGGACCAACCATAAGCGAGTTATAGAGTTGGATATAAATAATCTTTAACAAAAATTTGCTTTAAAATAAAATGTTTGAAATACTGAAATTAAACTAAATTAATTGTGTTTAACACTTTAGTAGAGGAAAAAGGAGAAGACATAAAAGTCACTAAAGGTTTCAGAGTCGTCTTTAATCGTCATACTAATAACAATAACATTAATAATAATAATACTAATAGTACTAAATTTGCTTACATGCAAACGCTTAATTAAGGTAACAGTTTTTTGGTTTCTTGCTTATATCTCGAAAACAGTTACTTATATCAATTTTTATCTTTTCACTAAAATTAAAGCTGATAAAATTTCCTACAAAATGGTTATTTGCCTTTTTTATGTAAGACTAACCATAAGCGAGATATAAGTTTAAAAATTATTAATATTTAAAAAAAAGTGCTTTAACAGAAAATGTCTTGTGATTTAAAACACACTTACTTTATTGGGTCCAATACTTTATTAGAAGAAAAAGGAGGTGACATAAAAGTCGCTGAAGTCTTCAGAGTCGTTTTTAAATGCTGCATTTTTGTCTTCGTCTCAAACATTGAAAACTGAACTACATTTTTGTTCAGTAACTGTAACAGTTTTTACTTTGGTTTTTTGCTTATACCTCGAAAACAATTACTCCTATCAATTTTTATCTTCCTTTCAAAATTAAAGCTGATAAAATTTTCTACAAAATTGTTATTTGCATTTCTTTTGTAAGACCAACCATAAGCGAGTTATAGAGTTGGATATAAATAATCTTTAACAAAAATTAGCTTTAAAATAAAATGTTTGAAAAACTGAAATTAAACTAAATTAATTGTGTCTAACACTTTAGTAAAGGACAAAGAAAAAGACATAAAAGTCACCAATGTCTTCAGAGTCGTTTTTAGTCGTCATATTAATAACAATAACATTAATAATAATAATACTAATAGTACCAAATTTGCTTATATGCAAGCGCTTAATTAAGGTACATTTTCTGTTAAAGCACTGTTTTTTTAAATATTAATTATTTTCAAACTTACATCTCGCTTATGGTTAGTCCTACATAAAAAATGCAAATTACTATTTTGTAGGAAATTTTATCAGCTTTAATTTTAGTAAAAAGATAAAAATTAATAGGAGTAACTGTTTTCGAGATATAAGCAAGAAACCAAAAAACTGTAACCTTAATTAAGCGCTTGCATATAAGCAAATTTAGTACTAAAAACTACTCTGAAGACTTTGGTGACTTTTATGTCTTCTCCTTTTTCCTCTACTAAAGTGTTAGACCCAATTAATTTGGTTTAATATTGGTTTTTTAAACATTTTATTTTAAAGAAAATTTTTGTTAAAGATTATTTATATCCAACTCTATAACTCGCTTAAGGTTGGTCCTACAAAAAAATGCAAATAACTATTTTGTAGGAAATTTTATCAGCTTTAATTTTGAAAAAGAGATAAAAATTGATAGGAGTAACTGTTTTCGCGATATAAACAAGAAGCCAAAAAACTGTTACCTTAATAAAGCGCTTGCATATAAGCAAATTTAGTACTATTAGTATTATTATTATTAATGTTATTGTGAATAATATGACGATTAAAAACGACTCTGAAGACTTTGGTGACTTTTACGTCTCCTCCTTTTTCCTCTACTAAAGTGTTAGACCCAATTAATTTAGTTTAATTTCGGTTCTTCAAACAATTAATTTTAAAGCAAATTTTTGTTAAAGATTATTTATATCCAACTCTATAACTCGCTTATGGTTAGTCTTACAAAAGAAATGCACATAACTATTTTGTAGGAAATTTTATCAGCTTGAATTTTGAAAAAAAGATAAAAATTGATAGGAGTAACTGTTTTCGAGATATAAGCAAAAAACCAATAAGAAAACTGTAACTGTTACTGAACAAAAATGTAATTCAGTTTTCAATGTTTGAGACGTAGACGAAAATGCAGCATTTAAAAACGACTCTAAAGACTTCAGTGACTTTTAAGTCACCTCCTTTTTCTTCTAATAAAGTATTGGACCCAATAAATTAAGTGTATTTTAAATCACAAGACATTTTTTGTTAAAGCACTTTTTTTTTAAATATTGATTATTTTCAAACTTATATCTCGCTTATGGTTAGTCCTACATGAAAAATGCAAAAAACTATTTTGTAGGAAACTTTATCAGCTTTAATTTTAGTAAAAAGATAAAAATTGATAGGAGTAACTGTTTTCGAGATATAAGCAAGAAACCAAAAAACTGTCACCTTAATTAAGCGTTTGCATTTAAGCAAATTTAGTACTATTAGTATTATTATTATTAATGTTATTGTTATTAATATGACGACTAAAGACGACTCTGAAGCATTTAGTGACTTTTATGTCTTCTCCTTTTTCCTCTACTAAAGTGTTAGACACAATTAATTTAGTTTAATCCCGGTTTTTCAAGCATTTTATTTTAAAGCAAATTTTTGTTAAATATTATTTATATCCAACTCTATAACTCGTTTATGCCTGGTCCTACAAGAAAAATGCAAATAACTATTTTGTAGGAAATTTTATCAGCTTTAATTTTAGTAAAAAAATAAAAATTGATAGGAGTAACTGTTTTCGAAATATAAGCAAAAAACCAATAAGAAAACTGTAACTGTTACTGAACAAAAATGTAATTCAGTTTTCAATGTTTGAGACAAAGACGAAAATGCAGCATTTAAAATCGACTCTGAAGACTTCAGTGACTTTTAGGTCACCTCCTTTTTCTTCTAATAAAGTATTGGACCCATTAAATTAAGTGTATTATAAATCACAAGACATTTTCTGTTAAAGCACTTTTTTTTTAAATATTAATTATTTTCAAACTTATATCTCGCTTATGGTTAGTCCTACATAAAAAATGCAAATAACTATTTTGTAGGAAATTTTATCAGCTTTAATTTTAGAAAAAAGATAAAAATTGATAGGAGTAACTGTTTTCGAAATATAAGCAAGAAACTGTTACCTTAATTAAGCGCTTGCATATAAGCAAATTTAGTACTATTAGTATTATTATTATTAATGTTATTGTTATTAGTATGACGATTAAAGACGACTCTAAAACCTTTAGTGACTTTTATGTCTTCTCCTTTTTCCTCTACTAAAGTGTTAGACACAATTAATTTAGTTTAATTTCAGTATTTCAAACATTATATTTTAAAGCAAATTTTTGTTAAATATTATTTATATCCATTTTTATAACTCGCTTATACTTGGTCCTACAAGAAAAATGCTAATAACTATTTTGTAGGAAATTTTATCAGCTTTAATTTTAGTGAAAAGATAAAAATTGATAGGAGTAACTGTTTTCGAGATATAAGCAAGAAACCAAAAAACTGTTACCTTAATAAAGCGCTTGCATATAAGCAAATTTAGTACTATTAGTATTATTATTATTAATGTTATTGTTATTAATATGACGACCTAAAACGACTCTGAAGACTTTGGTGCTTTTTATGTTTTCTCCTTTTTCCTATACTAAAGTGTTAGACTCAATTAATTTAGTTTAATTTAGGTTTTTCAAACATTTTATTTTAAAGCAAATTTTTGTTAAAGATTATTTATATCCAACTCTATAACTCGCTTATGGTTAGTCTTACAAAAGAAATGCAAATAACTATTTTGTAGGAAATTTTATCAGCTTTAATTTTAGTAAAAAGATAAAAATTGATAGGAGTAACTGTTTTCGAAATATAAGCAAAAAACCAATAAGAAAACTGTAACTGTTACTGAACAAAAATGTAATTCAGTTTTCAATGTTTGAGACAAAGACGAAAATGCAGCATTTAAAATCGACTCTGAAGACTTCAGTGACTTTTAGGTCACCTCCTTTTTCTTCTAATAAAGTATTGGACCCATTAAATTAAGTGTATTTTAAATCACAAGACATTTTCTGTTAAAGCACTTTTTTATTAAATATTAATTATTTTCAAACTTATATCTCGCTTATGGTTAAACCTACATAAAAAATGCAAATAACTATTTTGTAGGAAATTTTATCAGCTTTAATTTTAGTAAAAAGATAAAAATTGATAGGAGTAACTGTTTTCGAAATATAAGCAAGAAACTGTTACCTTAATTAAGCGCTTGCATATAAGCAAATTTAGTAATATTAGTATCATTATTATTAATGTTATTGTTATTAATATGACGACTAAAAACGACTCTCAAAACTTTGGTGAATTTTATGTCTTCTCCTTTTTTCTCTACTAAAGTGTTAGTCTTAATTAATTTAGTTTAGTTTCGGTTTTTCAAACATTTTATTTTAATGCAAATTTTTGTTAAAGATTATTTATATCTAACTCTATAACGCGCTTATGGTTGGTCCTACAAGAAAAATGCAAATAACTATTTTGTAGAAAATTTTATCAGCTTGAATTTTGAAAAAAAGATAAAAATTGATAGGATTAACTGTTTTCGAGATATAAGCAAAAAACCAATAAGAAAACTGTAACTGTTACTGAACAAAAATGTAATTCAGTTTTCAATGTTTGAGTCAAAGACGAAAATGCAGCATTTAAAATCGACTCTGAAGACTTCAGTGACTTTTAGGTCACCCCCTTTTTCTTCTAATAAAGTATTGGACCCATTAAATTAAGTGTATTTTAAATCACAAGACATTTTCTGTTAAAGCACTTTTTTTTTAAATATTAATTATTTTCAAACTTACATCTCGCTTATGGTTAGTCCTACATGAAAAATGCAAATTACTATTTTGTAGGAAATTTTATCAGCTTTAATTTTAGTAAAAAGATAAAAATTAATAGGAGTAACTGTTTTCGAGATATAAGCAAGAAACCAAAAAACTGTTACCTTAATTAAGCGCTTGCATATAAGCAAATTTAGTACTAAAAACAACTCTGAAGACTTTGGTGACTTTTATGACTTCTTCTTTTTCCTCTACTAAAGTGTTAGACCCAATTAATTTGGTTTAATATCGGTTTTTCAAACATTTTATTTTAAAGCAAATTTTTGTTAAAGATTATTTATATCCAACTCTATAACCCGCTTATGGTTGGTCCTACAAAAAAATGCAAATAACTATTTTGTAGGAAATTTTATCAGCTTTAATTTTGAAAAAGAGATAAAAATTGATAGAAGTAACTGTAACTGTTACTGAACAAAAATGTAATTCAGTTTTCAATGTTTGAGACGAAGACGAAAATGCAGCATTTACTGTCACCTCCTTTTTCTTCTAATTAAGTATCGGACCCAATAAATTAAGTGTATTTTAAATCACAAGACATTTTCTGTTAAAACACATTTTTTTTAATTATTAATTATTTTCAAACTTATATCTCGCTTATGGTTAGTTCTACATGAAAAATGCAAATAACTATTTTGTAGGAAATTTTATCACCTTTAATTTTGGTGAAAAGTTAAAAATTGATATAAGTAACTGTTTTCGAGATATAAGCAAAAAACAAAAAACTGTTACCTTAATTAAGCGCTTGCATATAAGCAAATTTAGTACTACTAGTATTGTTATTATAAATGTTATTGTTATTAATATGACGACTAAAGACAACTCTAAGACTTTAGTGACTTTTATGTCTCCTCCTTTTTCCTTTACTAAAGTGTTAGACACAATTAATTTAGTTTAATTTCAGTTTTTCAACATTTTATTTTAAAGCAAATTTTTGTTAAATTTTAAAAACTATAAAATGGCTTAGATTGCCTAAAAACACAGATCACACATGATCTTTTGCATTGAAATGAGAAAACGCTCATCTAACACAAAATAAGCTTCATTTTTGCTTAGAAAACTAACCTTACTTTTATTACTACTATTATTA
The DNA here is from genome assembly GCF_031307605.1 of Tribolium castaneum. Lineage (NCBI taxonomy): Eukaryota > Metazoa > Arthropoda > Insecta > Coleoptera > Tenebrionidae > Tribolium > Tribolium castaneum. Next base: position 17,856,581 of record NC_087397.1, read on the forward strand.
TTACTATTATTTTTATTATTATTATTACTATTATTATTATTATTAATATTATTATTATTATTATTAATATTATTATTAATAAAAACCGATTATAACTTTTGTATAGTAAATGTTTATATACCAGTTTTAAAATGAGTTATTATTTTTAGACAATTTCTTGCCTAAAAACACAGATCACAGATGATCTCTTGCATAGAAATGAGAAAACGCTCATATAACACAAAATAAGCTACATTTTTGCTTAGAAAACTAAGCTTACTTTTATTACTACTATTATTATTATTTTTATTATTATTATTATTACTATTATTTTTATTATTATTACTATTATTATTATTATTATTATTATTATTATTATTATTAATATTATTATTAAAAACTGATTATAACTTTTGTATAGTAAATGTTTTTATACCAGTTTTAAAATGAGTTATTAATTTTAGACAATTTCTTGCCTAAAAACACAGATCACAGATGATCTCTTGCATAGAAATGAGAAAACGCTCATATAACACAAAATAAGCTTCATTTTTGCTTAGAAAACTAAGCTTACTTTTATTACTACTATTATTAATATTTTTATTATTATTATTGTTATTACTAATATTTTTATTATTATTATTATTATTATTATTATTATTATTATTATTAATATTATTATTATTAAAACCGATTATAACTTTTGTATAGTAAATGTTTTTATACCATTTTAAAATGAGTTATTAATTTTAGACAATTTCTTGCCTAAAAACACAGATTACAGATGATCTCTTGCATAGAAATGAGAAAACGCTCAGATAACACAAAATAAGCTTCATTTTTGCTTAGAAAAACTAAGCTTTAATTTAGAAAGAAATTCATTATTATAAGTATTATTATTATTATTATTTACTACTATTATTATTATTATTATTATTATTATTATTGTTATTATTACTATTATTATTATTATTATTATTATTATTGTTTATATTATTATTATTATTATTATTACAAACCGATTATAACTTTTGTATAGTAAATGTTTTTATACCAGTTTTAAAATGAGTGATTTACTTTAGACAATTTTTTGCCTAAAAACTATAAAATGGCTTAGATTGCCTAAAAACACAGATCACACATGATCTTTTGCATAGAAATGAGAAAACGCTCATGTAACACAAAAAATAAGCTTCATTTTTCCTTAATAAAAGTATTAATATTATTATTACATTTGTTACTATTACTATTATTATTATTATTATTATTATTATTATTATTATTATTATTATTATTGTCATTATTATTATTATTATTATTATTAAAAAATTATATTAAACAGGCAGAAAACGTCGTATTCTGACACAAAAATACGAATTACGTTATAGACTTGACGAGAACGGCGTATCTCGGATTCTTATAGGACTCTTATAGGGTCAAAAAGTATCAGTTTGGATTAAAACAAATTATTTTTGTTGACTCTCAGTCTGAATTGTTTATCAGTTCAAACAAAAACGGCTTATTTTAGACGATCTTTTGCTTTGAACAAGAAAACTTATATCGAACAGACTAAAAACGTATTAATCTGGCATAAAAGAGCAATTTATGTATCACTTTGGATAAAGGCAGCTAATCCTATTCGTTTCATTGCTTAAAATAGACAAAATCGTTAATAAATCTAACAAAAACGCTGTATTCTAGCACAAAATACTAATTACATTATAGTTTCGACGAGAATAGCTTATTTGGAATGATTCTATGCTTCCAAACGAGTTAATTTTTATTAAACAGATGCCAAACATCATGTTTTGTCCTATAAAGACATTTTATATTGCAGTTTGTATTAAAACAAAATATTTTCGTTGATTCTTTGTTAGAACAGCAAACCTAACATTAAAGAATCTGAAAACTTTGTATTCGGACACAAACCACCGAATTTTGTATCAGTTTAGACAAAAACGGTTGATTTTCGACAATATTTTGCTTTGAACAAGAAAACTTATATCAAACTGACAAAACGTCTTATTTTAGCACAAAACAAAAGATCTGCGTTATAGTCTTAACGAGAGCTGTTAATTTCAAACAGTTCTATGCTTTGAATCGAGTAATCTTTCACTGAACAGAGGAAAAACATCTTATTTCGCCTTTTAAAAACGATTCATGCCACAGTTAGGATGAAAACCAATTATTTTCGTTAATTCATTGTTACAAACAAGAAACCTTACATCAAAGTAACTGAAAACCCCTTATTCAGGCACAGAAATTCGAATTACGTTTCAGTCTGGACAAAAACTGCTTACTTTAGACGATCCTTTGTTTTGAATACAAAAACTTACATTAAAAAGATTAAAACGTCTTATTCTGGCTGAAAACTGCAAATTATGTATTACTTTGAATAAAAGCAGTTTATCCTGATTACTCCTTTGCTTAGAATAGAGCAAACTTGTATAAAACTTAATGAAAACTTTAAATTTCGTCTCAAAGAAATAATCTACGTTATAGTTTTGACCAGAACTGTTAATTTCAAACGATTTTATGCCCCCAAACGAGAAAACTTTCACTAAACAGATGCCAAACGTCTTAGTTCGTTTTATAAAAACGACATGTTACAGTTTAAACAAAAACAAATTATTTTCGTTGTTGTTGTGTCAAAATAATTTATTTCGAATGATTCAATGGAGCGAAACGAGTAAACTTTTATAGGACAGATGCAAAATACCATATTACCACATAAATCGTTATTTTAAAGCAAAGTATTAGCTTTTGCACTTGTTCAATTAAAGTTTGCTTACTTCGAAGTATGTAATCGTCCGAAATAATTTTTTTTTGTCAAAACTATAACGTAATTTGTTCTTTTGAGCCTGAATATAGAGTTTTCATTACGTTTTATAGTAGTTTACTCTACTCTAAGCATAGAATCAAACAGAGTAATCCGCTTTTGTTAAAGCTGATACATAATTTGCTCTTATTTTCGAGAATAAGACGTTTTCAATATGTTTGATAAAATTTTTTTTGTTTATAGCAAGGAATCGTTTAAAATAATCTGTATTTGCCTAAACTGATACGTAATTCGATATTTGTGCATGGATACGAAGTTTTCAGTTTCTTTGACGTGAAATTTCTTGTTGCAAAAGGTAATAATTTGCTTTAAAACAACGCTTTATATGGTAATATGTGGTTTTGCATCTGCCCCATAAAAGTTCATTAGTTTCGAATCATAAAATCGTTTGAAATAAACAGTGCTGGTCAAAACTATAACGTAATTTATTTCTTTGAGACGAAATTTAAAGTTTTCATTAAGTTTTATACAAGTTTACTCTATTCTAAGTAAAGGAGTAATCAGGATAAATTGCTTTTATCTAGAGTAATATATAATTTGCAGTTTTCAGCCAGAATAAGACGTTTTTAATCTTTTTAATGTAGTTTTTGTATTCAAAACAA